>NC_083572.1:84033582-84333582 GCF_027579695.1 Neoarius graeffei | reverse complement strand
CATTCACACTCACATCTATGGTCAATTTAAAGCCACCAATTAACCTAACCGGCATGTCTTTGGACTGTGGGGGAAACCTACGCAGACACGGGGAGAACATGAAAACACCACACAGAAAGGCCCTCGTCAGCCGCTGGGCTCGAACCCAGAACCTTCTTGCTGTGAAGCAACAGTGCTAACCACTACACCACCATGTCACCGGTCCCTCCCACTATAAATCAAAATCTGATTGGTTAATTCATCTGTCACTTCCTACATAAACATACATTGACATGGCCTTCTGTCCCGGCAATGAAGTCCTAACCAATGAGTGAGCCAGCTCGAAACTCTTCTCAGCCTAGACACAACAAACAAAAAATCTCATTGGATAACTCCGTTTTAATGTTTTCAGATCAGTAACCCTTTCATTTCTGAAGCAAATTTGATAGAAAATTTTAATTAAAACTAGAAGATAATAATTATAATTAAAGAATGAAAGAAATTAAATAAACATTTGAAATGCTGATTTGTTTGGGCCGTCTCTGAAGGCCTAGAAGGCCCTGATGGTTCCCTTCTGCAAAAATGATTAGAGAATTCACCAGCACTGTGGTGTGGTTTAATATGCTTTAATTCAACACTTATTGGAAATGCATGCTTTTAAACACATCCTTTTAAAATGTTCTTTTCACTAGATATTGAAAACCAGAATTAGTCCAACACGTTTCGTCCTTTTTCATTTATTGTAGTTTAGTTCAAACACCTCGATCATTCAAAGGAAAAAACGGAGAGGATGTTTTAGTCCTGATAAACACTTCTACAGCCAACTGTAATGGCACATCCTGTGATTTTACAGCACAGCAGCAGCCTCAAGCCCTGAAAGCGCTAAAGACACTTCATAGACCAAACAAAATGCAAAAATAAAAACAGTAAAATTGCTAAAACATGGCGATTCAAAACATAGATCTGTTGATGCTGAATTTGCTTCTAAATCTAACCCATAATCCTGTTTACTGTGCACTGCATCTAGATTCAGGATAGACTGTGAATAGAAGTGGGAGATAGAATTGAAAGGTAAAGAGCACATCTCATGTCTAGTGCTGTATAAACTTTGTGACAGAGTGGAGTGAAATCTCATTGGTTGGCAAATGTAAGGTAAACATATTTAAACGGATTACATTCCATGGTTTTGAAATGACTCAAAGGAGATACGCTGGTGCAGATTATATTTGACATGTTCATAAATCTACATTACAGTTTATCCTCTAACTTGAATGCCAAGTTATCAGTCCCTTCTCTCACACTAGCAGGGCCCAGAGCACCACTTCTGAAGTTTGTGTTGCCTTGGTTTTTCTCCTCAGTTCCTTCAGTTTTGTGTTTCCTGGGTTTACGTGTTTTGCTGTAGGACAGGAAGAGCAGCCCACTTATAATAAGCAGGACAGAGGAGCCAATTCCTGTTATAATGCCCAGGCCCAGCTCCTGTTTATACGGTGCAGGAGGTAGAAGAAACTCTGGCGGAAAATCAATCGTACGATTCTCCAGCACTGAGCTCATGGTCCAAAAAACAGGAATCAGTGAGCACACTGCAGTGAGGAAATACAAAACTCCTGCTGATGAGAAGAAACGTCTGACATGCCCTCCATCGATGTTAAAGTAAGCACGTCTCATGGCGTATCCTGCAATCAGGTTCGCAGCGATTCCCACAGGGATGGCCGTCATACACAGCACCTGTGCTGCAGCAATGTCTGGAGGAATGAACGAGTCTGTGATGCTTATGCTTCGGCAAAACTCAGCCGTGTCGAGGACGTTGCTATAAAAACAAGCCCTCCAGATGCCGACCCAGGCCATGCCAGAGGTGATGACGGACACGTCGCCCACATGCCACACTCTCCAGTCATCCACTCCACTGGTAGCAACTGTCAGGATCAATCCCACTACTCCCAGCACCAAACCAAAGAACTGCCAATGGGCCGTGTGGACCAGGTAGTACATCATTTAAATGAGAACTCAGTCATGGACATCTGTAAACGTTGTTGCATGTAGCTTTCTGGAACATTAGACGTTCATTAAGCTACCTATATGAACAAAATATCAGTGTTACTATCAAAAATCCAAGTGTTACAGTAAGTGCTACATGGAATAGGATTATTGAAATATGTGTGAAATGTTTCGTGCAAGTTTGCTACTTTGTACTGGATTTCTGTGAGAAGTTAGCGGTGACATTGTCACTGTTAGTGTAGTTGCAATGGAGTTTAACAGGAGAAAAATCTCATCTCATTATCTCTAGCCGCTTTATCCTGTTCTACAGGGTCACAGGCAAGCTGGAGCCTATCCCAGCTGACTACGGGCGAAAGGCGGGGTACACCCTGGACAAGTCACCAGGTCACAGGGCTGACACATAGACACAAACAACCATTCACACTCACGGTCAATTTAGAGTCACCAGTTAACCTAACCTGCATGTCTTTGGACTGTGGGGGAAACCGGAGCACCCGGAGGAAACCCACACGGACATGGGGAGAACATGCAAACTCCGCACAGAAAGGCCCTTGCCGGCCACGGGGCTCGAACCCGGACCTTGTTGTTGTGAGGCGACAGCGCTAACCACTACACCACCGTGCTGCCCAGGAGAAAAATCTCGAACGTAAAGGATAATAGCGCTTAAAAACAAAAGAGTAAAATCTTGTTCTCACTCTTCAATATCTCATCTCATCTCATTATCTCTAGCCGCTTTATCCTTCTACAGGGTCGCAGGCAAGCTGGAGCCTATCCCAACTGACTATGGGCGAAAGGCGGGGTACACCCTGGACAAGTCGCCAGGTCATCACAGGGCTGACACATAGACACAGACAACCATTCACACTCACATTCACACCTACGGTCAATTTAGAGTCACCAGTTAACCTAACCTGCATGTCTTTGGACTGTGGGGGAAACCGGAGCACCCGGAGGAAACCCACGCGGACACGGGGAGAACATGCAAACTCCACACAGAAAGGCCCTCGCCGGCCCCGGGGCTCGAACCCAGGACCTTCTTGCTGTGAGGCGACAGCGCTAACCACTACACCACCGTGCCGCCCCCTCTTCAATATGATATTTTTTTAAAAAAATTAAATATAGAAGTAGTCGAGTCAGCAAATGTTGGTTTAGTCCCAGAATGCAATGCAGATATTCTGTACGACACACATTTAAATATATTAATGAGTTAGAGTTTAAATGATTAATGAGTTAAATTGCATTTTGTTATATTATTGATTTAATAATGTTTTAAATTTTTTTTATTTTATGTTTTATATAGGACTTTCTTGATATAATGAGATATATATATATATATATACATACATATATATATATATATATATATATATATATATATATTTGATATTTACCTATTATAGTAGTTCAATATTTTTAAAAATATTTTTAATTCAGATATTTTATTAGTTTGAATGTATTTGTTACAAGTCTTTGACTCATTGTACATATTGAACATACAACCCCGATTCCAAAAAAGTTGGGACAAAGTACAGATTGTAAATAAAAACGGAATGCAATGATGTAGAAGTTTCAAAATTACATATTTTATTCAGAATAGAACATAGATGACATATCAAATGTTTAAACTGAGAAAATGTATCATCTCATCTCATCTCATTATCTCTAGCCGCTTTATCCTTCTACAGGGTCGCAGGCAAGCTGGAGCCTATCCCAGCTGACTACGGGCGAAAGGCGGGGTACACCCTGGACAAGTCGCCAGGTCATCGCAGGGCTGACACATAGACACAGACAACCATTCACACTCACATTCACACCTACGGTCAATTTAGAGTCACCAGTTAACCTAACCTGCATGTCTTTGGACTGTGGGGGAAACCGGAGCACCCGGAGGAAACCCACGCGGACACGGGGAGAACATGCAAACTCCGCACAGAAAGGCCCTCGCCGGCCCCGGGGGCTCAAACCCAGGACCTTCTTGCTGTGAGGCGACAGCGCTAACCACTACACCACCGTGCCGCCCAAAATGTATCATTTAAAGAGAAAAATTAGGTGATTTTAAATTTCATGACAACACATCTCAAAAAAGTTGGGACAAGGTCATGTTTACCACTGTGAGACATCCCCTTTTCTCTTTACAACAGTCTGTAAACGTCTGGGGACTGAGGAGACAAGTTGCTCAAGTTTAGGGATAGGAATGTTAACCCATTCTTGTCTAATGTAGGATTCTAGTTGCTCAACTGTCTTAGGTCTTTTTTGTCGTATCTTCCGTTTTATGATGCGCCAAATGTTTTCTATGGGTGAAAGATCTGGACTGCAGGCTGGCCAGTTCAGTACCCGGACCCTTCTTCTACGCAGCCATGATGCTGTAATTGATGCAGTATATGGTTTGGCATTGTCATGTTGGAAAATGCAAGGTCTTCCCTGAAAGAGACGTCGTCTGGATGGGAGCATATGTTGCTCTAGAACCTGGATATACCTTTCAGCATTGATGGTGTCTTTCCAGATGTGTAAGCTGCCCATGCCACACACACTAATGCAACCCCATACCATCAGAGATGCAGGCTTCTGAACTGAGCACTGATAACAACTTGGGTCGTCCTTCTCCTCTTTAGTCCGAATGACACGGCGTCCCTGATTTCCATAAAGAACTTCAAATTTTGATTCGTCTGACCACAGAACAGTTTTCCACTTTGCCACAGTCCATTTTAAATGAGCCTTGGCCCAGAGAAGACGTCTGCGCTTCTGGATCATGTTTAGATACGGCTAGAGGTCTGCGCAGGTCGGATTTTTCAGTCCCGCTCCCGCCCGCGCCCACAAAGAATTATGATTTTCAGTCCCGCTCCCACCCGCGCCTGCCATATTTTGTCCCGCTCCCGCCCGCAAATCCCACATGATGCAGACGTTCGCGTCATTTCTCAGGAAAGTTCTTGTCTTGACACAGCGTGATGGTGCCCCGCCCGCTACTTTGAGTGGATTTGAGCATAAATATCTACAGCTCACGTTCACGTTTGTTATTATTTACCTTGTTTCTGAATTCAGCATGTAGTGTCTCTAATAATAATAATTAGTGCTGTCAAGCGATTAAAATATTTAATAGCAAATCGCACATCTTTGTCACATGAGAAACCATTGTAATTCTCTGATCAGCATAAAAAAGTGAATGGGCTTGCTTTGTACCAATGTTTTTTTTTTTTTTTTTTTGCAAAGCCGAGCTAGCAAGAGAACTATGAATGAACAACTCTAATCAGAGAGACAGGTTACACAGTGACGGTAGGCTTGATCTCAATGCTATCCCAGAAATCCTTTCTGTAATATGCAAATTTGGCCGCCTCTGATTGGACAGCCAAATTTGCATATTACAGGAAGGATTTCTGGGATAGCATTGAGTCAAGCCTACCGTCACTGTGTAACCTGTCTCTCTGATTAGAGTTGTAGACTAACTCAAGCAGTAAATCACTTCACTCATGGTTCTCTTGCTAGCTGTGTGTGAACAGCAAATCATTAGAGTGATTAATGGTAAATTTAAGATGCTATTTCTCACTCAATTTGGCAATCTGACTCTCGCTGCAAATTTAGGCATCTTAAAATGTTTTTATTAATACCAAATAAAATATCCAGCACAAATTATATAAGATAGACATAAATTAATAATTTATAAATTTTATTTCAAACATGTTTTTAGTTAGCAGGACTGCAGCTTATCACCGCGCCCGCTTATGTGCACTCCTGCCCGCGCCGCTTATGTCCGCTCCCGTCCGTGTCCGCTTATGTGCACTCCCGCCCGCGCCCGCTTATGTGCACTCCTGCCCGCGCCCGCTTATGTGCACTCCCGCCCGCGCCCGCTTATGTCCGCTCCCGTCCGTGTCCGCTTATGTGCACTCCCGCCCGCACCCGCTTATGTGCACTTCCGGTCCCGCCTGCGCCCGCAATGAGCTTTCAAAATTTGTCCCGCGCCTCACTGCTTTGCAGCGGGTCCCGCGAGTCCCGCGGGACTCCTGCGGGAGTGCAGGGCTCTAGATATGGCTTCTTCTTTGAACTATAGAGTTTTAACTGGCAACGGCGGATGGCACGGTGAATTGTGTTCACAGATAATGTTCTCTGGAAATATTCCTGAGCCCATTTTGTGATTTCCAATACAGAAGCATGCCTGTATGTGATGCAGTGCCATCTAAGGGCCCAAAGATCACAGGCACCCAGTATGGTTTTCCGGCCTTGACTCTTACGCAGAGATTCTTCCAGATTCTCTGAATCTTTTGATGATATTTTGCACTGTAGATGATGATATGTTCAAACTCTTTGCAATTTTACACTGTTGAACTCCTTTCTGATATTGCTCCACTATTTGTCAGCGCAGAATTAGGGGGATTGGTGATCCTCTTCCCATCTTTACTTCTGAGAGCCGCTGCCACTCCAAGATGCTCTTTTTATACCCAGTCATGTTAATGACCTATTGCCAATTGACCTAATGAGTTGCAATTTGGTCCTCCAGCTGTTCCTTTTTTGTACCTTTAACTTTTCCAACCTCTTATTGCCCCTGTCCCAACTTTTTTGAGATGTGTTGCTGTCATGAAATTTCAAATGAGCCAATATTTGACATGAAATTTCAAAATGTCTCACTTTCGACATTTGATATGTTGTCTATGTTCTATTGTGAATACAATATCAGTTTTTGAGATTTGTAAATTATTGCATTCCGTTTTTATTTGCAATTTGTACTTTGTCCCAACTTTTTTGGAATTGGGGTTGTACCGTAAATAAAGCTTTGAATTGAACTGAATTTGACTTTTGAACACAGTTACACTGAGTTACAGCGGCAACTTGGTTTTGTAAGTTAGGGATCTATGAGGTGACGAGCACAGTGTCACTAATGCTGATATGAGCATGAAAGTTGACAGTTTGGATGCTGATGTATTTAAGCAGAGTGTACACATGAAGTGGTGAAAGACTCATTCCCACTGGTGCTATTATCAGCAGGTGTTCAGGGTGGATTTTTCCTTTAAGAACATTAACAGAACTTCACTTTCATGTAAAATGATATCAGTGTCTAAGACAAATACACCAATCAGCCATAAAATTAAAACCACTGACAGGTGAAGGGAATAACATTGATTATCTCATTACAATGGCACCTGTCAAGGGGTGGGATATATTAGGCAGCAAGAGAACAGTCAGTTCTTGAAATTGATGTGTTGGAAGCAGGAAAAATGGGCAAGTGTAAGGATCTGAGTGACTTTGACAAGGGCTAAATTGTGATGTCTAGATGACTGGGTCTTAAAAAGTGACTTACTTCAGCTCATAGCCCCTGGTGGGGCATAGGCCATTAATGGCCACTCTCCATTTGTCCCAGTTTTGGTCAATCTTCTCCAGTTCCCTCCAGTTGTGCCCAGTTTTTGTCACCTCTGCCTCTAGGTCCCTATGCCAGCTGTACTGTGATCTTCCTCGTTTCCTCTGTCCCTGCGGAATCCATGTTAGGTCCTTCCTTGTGATATTATTTGGAGGCTTCCTTCGTGTGTGTGTCCCAGCCATCTCCATTTCCTTTGCCGGATGCCACTTTTCACTGGTTCTTGTCTTGTCATCTCCCATAATGCAGCATTGCTGATCTTCTGTGGCCAGTAGATGTTTAGTATCCTTCAGAGGCATCTATTGATAAAGGTCTGTATCTTTTCCATGGCACTTTCTGTGGTTCGCCATGTCCCGGACCCATACAACAGCATGGTTTTCACATTCAAATTAAAAATCTTGATCTTGGCCCTCCTTCTAAACTCTTTAGACTGCTAGATGTTCTTGAGGGTGATGAAGCTTACACAAGCTTTTCCGGTTCAAAAAGTTAATGGTGGCTAAAACAGAAAGGTGCCAACATTAACTTTTTCAGCAGTTTGTGCTCCAGTAGCGCTTCTGTGGGATTGGACCATATGGGCTAGTCTTCGTGCCCCATATTAATCAATGAGCCTTCGACACCCATGAACCATTGCTGGTTCATTGGTTGTCCTTCCTTGGACAGCTTTTGGTAGGTACTAACCACTGCATACTGGGAACACCCTGCAAGATGTGCCATTTTGGAAATGCTCAGACCCAGTCATCCAGCCATTACTATTTGGCCCTTGTTAAAGTCACTCAGATCCTTACGCTTGCCCATTTTTCCTGCTTCCAACACATCAACTTCAAGAACTGACTGTTCTCTTGCTGCTTAATATATCCCACCCCTTAACAGGTGCCATTGTAATGAGATAATCAATGTTATTCACTTCAGTATAAAAAAAAATCATACAACATGAAGGTCAAAGATGAAAAACCTGTGCATATACGAGTCTTTAGCTAAATCACTCAAAAATAATTCCAGACAATAGTTAGACATGCTTCTTTGAATAAAGCAAGAAGAAATAAGACGTTTCCTGGTGGGGAGAGAGATTTTCTTGCAATGTCGAACAAAAGATAAAGAATGACAGAAATTGTACTGGATTTTTTTTAACAATTACAATTAGGTTCTATCCTCAACTTCTACCATTTTTAGCTTTTAACACGTCTCAAATTGTGTTAGATGTTCCTAGTTACAGAGATATTCTTCAATAAAAGCTTCTAGCTGTCGCTTCTGTTCTTGTTTAATTAGTTGTCATGAACATTTCAGGAACCTCAACAGTTTACACACAGTAAAAAATGATTATGTCAAACCACAGAACCTAATTTTACACTAATCCCACATGACTACTCTGTGTAAATTAAACATTTTCTTGCTGTTTGATAAAATCTAATTAGAAGATTAGTACAATGTAAGAAAAGTCAATAAAGGAGACCTTCACCTCAGCAAATGTCGCAGTCTGAAGTGACAAAAACCACACATTCCTAACGCAACTTCCACGTCTCAGTCAATAATGAACTATACGTGAACTTAAGTCACGCAGATCACTGCTCTGACTTAACATGAGAAGATTAGAAGTGTAGTCAATAATTAATCATCTGATTTATTAAAGCTAAGCAAGCAAGGAATTGCTCAGTCCCGTCAATTTAGAATAATCTGCATGGTTTTCACTTGTCTTTGAGTTCTTTTCTCTTTTGTAATATGATGTATTGTTCTGCGAAGCATTTCATGCTATGGTGTTGTCATATTCACAAATTTCAAAATGTTTTCCGTGATATATAAGTGTAATATATTTTTATTGCATCTTTTAAATCACACTATACTGTTTTGAGCACATTATACTTTGAACCTAACCTTGAAGGCTGATACAAGGGTCACTGGCTTCATTTAAAAAAAAAAACTCATAAGGAAAGCACTTGATTGATTGATTGCTTTATTCCGAACAGTAAAGAAGATATAAAAACAAACCAAAAAAAAACAAAAAATAAAAAATGCAATCATCAAAACATTGTCATAAACAGAATAGCGTAGCCACAAAGCAGTAACATAATAATGTTCGGAAAGGATTAGGAAGAAGTAAATAACTTATCAAATCCTAACCCTCTATACCACCGTTAATCAAACGTCACTTTCCACCATAATAAACTATATATACAAAAGAAAGCAAAATCAACAACAACAAAAAAAAACATACCAACATACCAAGACATACCAACATGGTATAATATCACCCAAATCAAATCATATATATACAAATACTTATGCTATGCATATATACATACATACATACAATACACATATACAGTACATACATATACACATACCTATAACTATACACATCCATACGTACACAGACGCCATATCATAATTATGCATATTATGCTTATATATTATATACAATTATAAACTATATACACACACACACACAAATACTCACTTTTTATATAATATATCCGAATGTACCCATACCCACATATATACACTTATATTATCAATAGCATGTTATTGTAATTCCTCCTCCCTATACCTCATAAAGATCTGTTCCTTATACCTTTTTTTGAACTGGTTTATAGTTGTACATTTCATGAGCTCCACATTCAAACTGCTCCATAGCTTTACTCCACAAATAGAGATACTGAACATTTTTAACGTTGCCCTAGCACTGTGAATTTTACATTTCAATTTCCCCCTAAAATTATAGCCCCCCTCTCTATCCGAGAACATTATTTGGATATTCCTTGGTACTTTATAATTCCTTACTTTGTACATTACTAAGGCAGTTTTATATTATATAATATCCCTGAATTTTAAACATTTTGAATTTAAGAATAGTGAATTAGTATGATCTCGGTAACCAGCACTATGAATTATTCTTATAGCTCTTTATTGAAGTATAGTTATTGCATGAAGTGAACATTTATACGTATTTCCCCACACCACTGAGCAGTAATTTAAGTACGGTAAAACCAGGGAACAGTAAAGAATGCGGAGTGAATTATAGTCCAGGACATGCTTAGCTTTACTCAACACAGATATGCTTCTTGATAGTTTCATTAGTGTGTATTTTATATGTGATTTCCAATTAATTCTATCATCTATTATTACCCCATGAAATTTATTATTAGAAACTCTTTCAATATCAACACCATCTACCTGTACATTTATTGCACTATTTTTTTTATAATTATTAAATAACATGATTTTTGTTTTAGACAGATTTAATGACAATTTATTTCGATCAAACCAACTTTTTAACCTGCACAATTCTGAAGAGATTATGTTTTCTAACTCATGTAAATTTGTTCCAGAACAAAACATATTTGTGTCATCTGCAAAGAATACCATCTTAAATATCTTTGATACATTGCACATATCATTTATATAAAGAATAAACAGTTTAGGACCGAATACTGACCCCTGAGGGACACCACAATCAATATTCAAACGAGTTGAGACAGAGTCACCCAACTTCACAAATTGTGTCCTGTTGCTCAAATAACTTTGTATCCAATTTAATACAACTCCCCTTATCCCATATTGTTCCACCTTATTAATTAATATATCATGATTAATAGTATCAAAAGCTTTTTGAAGATCACTAAATATCCCAGTGACATGTTTCTTATCATCTATAGAGTTACTGATTTCTTCAATTGATTCCATTAGTGCCATCTCTGTTGATCTATTTGCTCTAAATACCATATTGGCTATCACTGAGTAGTTTGTATTTTTCAATGAATTTATCTAATCTGTTATTGAATAGTTTTTCAAGAATTTTGAAGAATTGAGGAAGTAAAGAAACAGGTCTGTAATTTGTGAAGTTGTGTTTGTCCCCAGATTTATACAATGGAACTACTTTTGCTTTTTTCATATTGCTTGGAAATGTATCGGTTTGAAATGACAAGTTACAGATGTATGTTAATGGTTTAGAAATACCCCCAATAATAGTTTTCACTAGTTTCATATCAATATCATTACAATCTGTGGATATTTTATTACTACATTTATTAACTATATCAATAATTTCCTTCTCATCTACTGGTGTAAGAAACATAGAACAAGAATTCCTCTTTATAATATTATCTATACAATCATCATTTGTTACTGGATCAGAGATATTTTGAGCTAATCTTGGTCCAACATTAACAAAAAAAATTATTAAAACTATTAGCAACTACATCCATGTTATAATTTTTTGATATCTTTGTCATTAAAGTAGGGTAATGTATTTGTCCAGAACCATCTTTAATAATACTATTTAATATATTCCATATTCCTTTAATATTATTTTATTATATATTAATTTACCATAATAATCCTTCCTACATCTCCTTATGATACTTGTTAACTTGTTTTTATATTTTTTATATTTATTTTCTGCCTCTTTGGTTCTTAATTTAATAAATTCTCTATATAAAGTGTTTTTCTTCTTACAGGCATTTTGTAATCCCTTAGTAATCCAAGGTTGGTCATTATAGTTTTGTTTTGTACTATATTGCTTCAGTGGGCAATTTTTATCATATAATAATTTGAATATATTTAAAAAGTTATCATATGCTCTACCAATGCTATTCTCTATATAAACTGATTCCCAGTCTTGTATTAATAAATCATTATTTAATGCAAACATGGCCTCCTCAGTCCGAACTCTTCTATACTTAAGTTTATGCTCTGTCACATTTCTCTTATGATTACAGTCATAAATTGTAAAAACTGGTAGATGATCACTAATATCATTGATTAATATTCCACTTATAATGTTATTATCTATATCATTGGTAAATATATTATCTATTAAGGTAGCACTATGGTCAGTAATTCTGGTGGGTCTGGTAATTTTTGGGTGGAGACTCATACTGTACATGGTATTAATAAATTCCTCCGTCATACTGTGCTTATCAGGGTTCAACAGATCAATATTAGTATCCCCACAAATGAAGATAACTTTTTTATTATCTACTGTAAATGTCTTTTCTATCCAGTCCTTAAACGCCTCTATACTAGTTTCTGGTGCTAATTAATACATTTCTACTTTTTTCAATATTAATTTCGATTGTTAAACATTCTAATAAGTTATCAATCACTGTTGTCATGCCATCTATTAACTTATAATTTAAATTACAGTCCACATACACCGCCACTCCTCCTCCACCTTTATTTTTCCTGTTTATATAATTAAATTCATATCCAGCCAGTTCGAAATCCACTCCTTTCTCCAGGTCAATCCAGGTCTCCGATATGGCAATTATGCTGAATGGATGAGTAAACTGGGCGGCACGGTGGTGTAGTGGTTAGCGCTGTCGCCTCACAGCAAGAAGGTTAATTCAACACTGCCACTTCGAGCCCCGGGGCCGGTGAGGGCCTTTCTGTGCGGAGTTTGCATGTTCTCCCCGTGTCCGCGTGGGTTTCCTCCGGGTGCTCCGGTTTCCCCCACAGTCCAAAGACATGCAGGTTAGGTTAACTGGTGACTCTAAATTGAGCGTAGGTGTGAATGTGAGTGTGAATGGTTGTCTGTGTCTATGTGTCAGCCCTGTGATGACCTGGCGACTTGTCCAGGGTGTACCCCGCCTTTCACCTGTAGTCAGCTGGGATAGACTCCAGCTTGCCTGCGACCCTGTAGAAGGATAAAGCGGCTAGAGATAATGAGATGAGATGAGTAAATTTCTTGATGTGTTTGAAGTTAGTGTACATGCTTCTGCTGTTGAAGTGTATTATTGATAATTTCCCCACAGCCTCAGTGGACTGATTGTACTGTTCCTCTGTGTAATATAGTGGCAATTGTCATTAATGGTTGAAAAAAAGTTATTGTCCAGGTCGATGTCATTTTCTGTATCCAACAGTTTATGGTCAGTGAATTCATGTGCACAGCAAATTCCTCAGTGTTGAATTAACACCCAGAGTGTTTATATAGGTCCAATTGGATCTATACAAACACTCTGGGTGTTAATTCAACACTGGGAATTTTGCTGTGATGGTTTCAGTTCCAGGTTTTCATAATCAACAAGCATTTGTGTGAGCCGTGTTCCGAGTAATGGATGAAAGAGTTATTTCGGTGTGTCATGGCTGGGTTTGGTGTAGTGTCAGGTCGGTATTGATTACCGTACAGTCCCGATATTTGTCCAAGTCCTCGATGTTCCGTATGACCAGAACTCTCGCCTCCTCCGGTGTCCCGTTCAGCTTGATGAACACTTTGCAGTTGGTGATCCATGTCGATTGAATTTTATTTTCCTTCTTCACATGTCGTGCTTTTCTGGTGATGTCAGCATTGCGTTTTGTCAGGCGCTCTTTGATGTAGACGTTTGTCCCTTTCAGTTTCCTTCCTTGTTTCAGAAATGTAGCTTTTTGTTTCCGGCTGATGAATCTCATGATGATGGTCTGTTTGTCTCTGTTTGGCTCCTTGGTAGCGGGTGGCAAGCCTGGATGTTATCGCAGTCCAGGTGAATTCCCTTGGACTGCAGGAAAGCAGCTACCTGCTGCTCCGTGGAGCTCCCATCCAGCTCCCCCGGCTCCTCCCCGCTGATAGCGGTCACCGCCCGAGCGTCTGCCGAGGTTTTACCTGGAGGAGCCCGGTGACGACAGCGTCCTTCATTCTGGAGTATTAATGACTTGAATTGTGCACTGAAATTATTAGGGACTTTTTAAGATATACACAAATCCAAAATAACTCTGGGTTTCTCATCTCATTCTCCTGTCTTCTGAGCACCATGTTAACTCATCGGCAAATTTTTTAGCACCAAATTATCAAAATTTATCTCTGCTTGAGGCAGAACATATTTTAACATAATTACTGGGAGACCAAATGATCTCCCAGTGGCCAGATTTGGTCTCCTAGTCAATGCCAAACCAGCTTCACTGGGAGACCAAATTTTAAACCAATTTATGTCTTATCATTTGGTTCAATCACTTGCAATTAATTAACCCTTTGATGCAAAACATATGCACACCCCTTCTAATGCACAACATGGGTCAAAAATGACCCGCATTCATTTTCCAGGTTATTTCATGCTGACTGAGTTTTTCTTTGCTCTATCTTTTGAAATCAATTTATTTTATGATTGAATATTCCAAGTATTCTTTAAATATCTTGTTTTTAATTACCACAGATCATTAATTTAATTTTTTCTTTCCTACTTTATGAACAAAAATACTTTTTATATTACTACACATGGGTCATCCAAGTGTGATTTAAAATTAAATGTCTTAATACTATAATAATAATTTGTTTCAAGTAATTACTTTAGCAGTGAATGGGGTCAGTTATTTATTTATAGTTAGCTAAGCCAACTACAATAAAATTAGCTAACTAAAGTAGAATATGTCAACAGCTCGGTAGCTAATAGTAATTACTCGAAACTTTCTGACAAGTAATCTACTCACTCTCAAGGTAACCTAAACATAATCAGTTTTTTTCTATGGTGATGTTAGAACAATTGAAAAACATTACTTACATGTATGAGATGGGCAAAGGGTGCTGTGCTGAGCTGTGAAATGTCTGACACAAGCACAATTCACAGTTCCCACCAAACGCTGTAGTAAATGCATGCGGGTCGGTTCTGACCCATGTGTGTAAACTTGATGTAGAATTACAAAAGCTGTGCTTGTTCATAACTTAAGAAAGGAAAAATAAAAATGATGATTTGTGCTAAACAAAAACAAGATATTTACTGCATATTTGGAAAAGTAAATGACAAAATGAATTTATTTCAAAAGTATATCATAGAAACACTCAGCCATACATGAAATAACCTGGAAAATTAATGCAGGTCGTTTTTGACCCATGTTGTGTATTAGAAGGGTAGTAATACAAAAAGGGTTTTTATTCAAAAAGTAAGAAAGGAAAAAATAAAATAAGGATGTATGATGATCAAAAACAAGTTAATTGAGGAATACCTTGAATACTGAATGATGGAATTAATTTATTGCAAAGATATAGAAGAAAAAAACTCAGCCGGGTCACTTTTGACCCATGTTTTGCATCAAAGGGTTAACCAAGTACCATGTATACATTTAACAAGGAAAATGAAGATCTATGTTATAAGATATACACCCAAGATCATGTTGGTTAAGAAAAACAAAACTAAAATTTGGTTACTGAGATGGCCGATGTCAGAATCCGATGTCATTACTGTGTAACTTTGAGTGTCTTTGACATAACATATTTGTGCTTGGTAATTGCTCTTGATAGCTGTGTAGACTGTAGTGTGTTTGTCTATATGGTGATTGGTGAACCATTTTGCATCACAGAATATGCCGCAGCGGTGCAGCCGCATGGACTCTGGGGCCTGTGATTGTATTGCCCAGACCAGTTGGTCTCCTAGTGGAAAATCCTTAAAAAATGCTCTGGCTTGAGGACATCTAAGGATCTCTCAAACCTTGAGAGTGAGGCATGACAAATGTCCAGGTTGTTTTTTTTTCCTCTTATTTTTATTTGTGCAAGGGTACCACAAAGGAGGTTTTTAATTTGCCATCACTACTTTCTACAAATGTGTCTATTATTCTCTCTCCAGCACATACAGAAATGACAAAAAATACACTATGGTATTTACAAGACCAGTCAAAAGTTTGGACACACTTTCTTACTTAATGTTTATTTTTTATTAATTAAAAGACACTTCATGACTTAAAGTAACGATGGATGTCATTTCTCTTTACTTAGTTGAGTGGTTCTTGACATAATATGGATTACTACAGTTGTGGAATAGGGATATTTACTGTATTTTTATTATTTACTATTTGATCTCAAACACATTAAGAAGGCAAGAAATTGCACTAATTAACTTTTGACGAGGCACGCCTGTTCATTGAGAAGCATTCCAGGTGACTACCTCATGAATCTGGTTAAGATAATGCCAATGGTATGCAAAGTGTCATCAAGGTAAACACTGGCTACTTTGAAAAATCTAAAATATGAAACGTTTTGTTTTTAACACTTTGTTTACCACATAATTCCATATAGATTCCATATGTTATGTCATAGTTTTGATGTCTTCAGTATTGTTCTACAATTTAGAAAATAGTCAAAATACAGAAAAACCTAAGAATGAGTAGGGGTGTACAAACTTTTGACTGGTAGTGTAGATGACAGTAATATTTGCCCTAAAGTAAATTATTAAAGAACATTTTTATAATTAGGTACATGGTGATTTATTTTCTTGTATTTCTAGAAGTTTAGTGCATGTGGCAAGGAAGGCAAGCCATTTATTAAGCTAGGTTATGTATGAACGGTAGCACTAGAGCCCCATGGCATTTATTTATTTATTTTTTTCTGCACCTGAGGCTCAGTGTGTGAAATTGAGAATCTGATCAGAAAGGATTCAAACTAAAACCATTTTAGGAAATGAAGAACTTAACAAATATGAAGAATCCTTTTTCTAAGGATGTACAAATAAGGGTGCACACACACACACACACACACACACACACACACACACACACACACACACACCAACCACTGCCATGACCACACTTTCTTCCCAAACCAGTCTTAATTCTCATCAAAGTAATAAACTTCATACAAATGTAGATTTGGATTTATTCAATCCAAGGAAATCAAATTATATTGAATCACAGGGCCTGGATTATATTTTTGAAAGTTTTTATTTGGAAACAAATTGTAAACAAGTAAGCATAACTTATTTACTTATCATTAGTCCAAAAAAAAGTGGTTTGTTTAAAGACTCTTAATAATGAAAGTCCTACTGTATATACAGTTGTGATTAAAAGTTTACAGACAGCGACATGAATGTCATGGCAATATTGGGCTTTCAGTGGTTTCTTTGAACTGTTTGTTTTCTGTGGTAGAATGATTGCGCAATATACACCTTTATACAGGACAAAGCGGCTAGAGATAATGAGATGAGATGAGATATAATAACCAAGAACTTGGTGCACAGGTTTTAATTTATTTTGGGGTTTCTGAAATCAACACAGGGTCAAAATTATGTTGCAGCAAAGTAAGAGAGCAGTTACCTTATCCTGCCTTGAACCCAGGTTTACAGGATACCAAACCTGCACCCTGACCACAACACCCAAGAGCCAGGCTCATTAGTATGGCACTCAGAGCACATACTCAACTGCAGTGACGGGCACTCCCATACACACACACATATATATATATATATATATATATATATATATATATATATATATATATATATATATATATATATATATATAACACAGTGTAAAAAATATACATGGAGCTCACCTAATATTTGGTTACATGTCGCAGTGTCTTAGCACAGTGTCTCTCAACCATTAGTGGGCCGCACTAATTTCACTAGGTATTGTACCATCGATTAAACAAAAACGAACTAAGCACTACATACCCACTAATTTGGAATTAAACATTACAGAGAGCAACAACTGGGCCATGCTAGATTGAAAGTTTTGAATATTAATGGTTTGTTTGTTTGTTTGTTTGTTTGTTTGGTGCTTTGTGGCCATTAGTGAGCTGCAAAGCACCATCTAGTGGGCCGCAATTGTTTTTTCAAGTTGAAGCTAAGTTTTACTCGTAGTACAGTACAATTGCTGGGTTGCATCTGACTTCACGTCCGCCTCATTAAGCTACAGTCACACCACAGCTCACAATGCTTTGCGATGGGTTAGCAATGAAAATTAGATGAATTTATTAACCTAATTAAGAAAATCATTAATCATTTTAATTTTATCTCTCCAATTTTGGGAGAGCCCTTATCCCCCCCCCCCCCCCCCCCCCCCCCCCCCCATGAAATTAAATATGGTACCAAAAATAAGGCGCAAGTATATAGCCTCAAAAACTATGGTCAGTGTTTATTTTGAAATTTAAGTGGGAAGGTCGCCAGCAACCTGCAAAAGGTTGTGGGTTTTCCGGGCAATGCCCAGCTTTCCTCCCACAATAATGCTGGCACCGCCGTCATATAACTGAAATAATCTTGAGTAGGGCATAAAACCCTAAGCAAATAAATAAATAAATATCTTGAAATACATGTAATAATACATATTTTGCACTGTAAAAATTTAATTATTTGATTTGATTGAACCTAACAACTCAACTTTCCATATCTTTGCAGGTTGCCATCTTGCTAGAGCTGGTTGGCAATTGGTACTCAGCCAAAGTGTCAAAGGCACCAGGAAAAGAAAATATCACAGACCAAGAGCTGTTTTGCTACTGCCAAAAGGAAGACAGTGAAAGCTTAAAGTGCATATCCTGGACCAAATTCGTTTTTATATATGAAAGTATGTCCCTTTACACACTCGTCCAGAAGGGTAATTTTGCACAAGGCCATCTGTCTACAGCAGAAAAAAATAACAAAACTCGTCTGAAAAAATCTCAAGGGAGTCTGGAGCCAGATTCGTAACGTCACCTGCGGAAGCGCCAGCAGGCTGCGCGAGCTTGGACGGTTTCAGTGCACAACCTGTGTAGACCAAGTTTAGCAGCTAGTGATTTTGCATTGAAATATGGAATTGTCACCTGAGCGCAATGTGGGAAACGATGAGTACTAATCCCATCATGATTGGTGTTGCTACACCCTCCTACGATACATCTGTTAACCATTTTAATAATTACATGATAACGTTGAAGAAATTTGCAGAAAACCACTGGGTGGTTTTCTCATAAACAAACCAACACTGACGTAGGATTCAGAGGGAGGCGTCCCGCACGTAATGTCACAAAAATCAGTGTTTGCCGGGAAATCCAAATGCCAAATTTGGACCAATTCACCTCAAATGGCTTGATTTCAACTGAATTTTTCTGATATTGCACAAGGTAAAAAAAAATTGCATAAAATGCAAAATCTGACAGATATTTGATCTTGCTCCTGAATTTACCCATGATATGCACTTTAATGGTTGGGTGTGACAACAGTGATTGTCCATGGAAATGGTTTCATATTACCTGCCTTGGACTAAAGAAAGCCCCAGAAGCTGAGACTTGGCTGTGCCCAACATGTCACAAATTACCAGGTCTGAAAAAAAGGAGGTGATGTGCAGCCAAAACCACTCCTTTAAAGCAGGTCAACCTTTCCAATGTACTTGCCAACTCATGCTGACAGTGCTGGACTTCAATTTGTTCCCCCCAAAAAAGACTATTTTAAATTATGTCAACCTGTCCATAGAACTGTGATGTTTACAGTATACTGTATGTCTGTGGAGGTTTTCAAATGTACATGCCAACTATTAGTGTGATATATGCGCAGAGGTTTTCCAGTGTTCCTGCTACATACATGTTGGAATAAAATGTATATTGTTATTGTCATATACACGTGTGTTCTGTTAGGGGAGAGAGTCAGTTTCTATTTCTGGTTAGTGTTAAAAGTCCAGGCGTTTTACAGTAGGATGTTATGACTCTACAGTATAATTAATATTATAAATTAATAGTCATCAAATTTACACATGGTAGTAGTATAGTACATTTTAATGTCTTTTTGTAAATATGAAAATATATGTATATATTAAATCTTTAATATTTATAGGTTCAAGATTGGCGGCACGGTGGTGTAGTGGTTAGCGCTGTCGCCTCACAGCAAGAAGGTCCGGGTTCGAGCCCCGTGGCTGGCGAGGGCCTTTCTGTGCGGAGTTTGCATGTTCTCCCCGTGTCCGCGTGTGTTTCCTCCGGGTGCTCCGGTTTCCCCCACAGTCCAAAGACATGCAGGTTAGGTTAACTGGTGACTCTAAATTGACCGTAGGTGTGAATGTGAGTGTGAATGGTTGTCTGTGTCTATGTGTCAGCCCTGTGATGACCTGGCGACTTGTCCAGGGTGTACCCCGCCTTTCGCCCGTAGTCAGCTGGGATAGGCTCCAGCTTGCCTGTGACCCTGTAGAAGGATAAAGCGGCTAGAGATAATGAGATGAGATGAAAAACCAAAGCCTACACGTGTATCATTAATATTATAAAACAATTCAGCTCATGGTCTCATGAACTGAATCAAGAAGGTGGTGAGACAGGTCCAATAGCACCAACGACCATGACACGGTCAAAGTCACTGGGTTCACAGGTATGCTGAAAAACCAATGCACTCCTATATGTTCACACATGACCATAAGGAGGGTGTGTGTAATACAGCTCTGCTCTTCTATGGCAGAAAGAAAAAGCAGCATGGATTGTAAGTTAGTGTTTTAGTTATTTCACTCCAATCTACTTTAACAAAGCAAAACTTAATGGACGAATGAGTGTTTAAAAGTATCATTATGGATATTGGTTTATTAGTCTTGTCCAACCTCTAGTTGGATATTTAACCTCATTTGTAATTATCATAATGGACTTTGGAATAATTATAATTCTTAATTGATAAATAGTTATAGTTGCTATCATAAAATTGTCTGCCAATAACAAGCTACTCTGTGATATTATATTAGCTTCTGTTTTGTGTGATAGCAGCCTTACTTTTTTTTCTGCTTGGATGAGTTCTAGGGTCATATCAGGATGTAGGTGTACGGGTCCCAACAATAGTTTAAGCCCAGGGGTCCACCACCGCCCTAAATCTGCCCCTGTCTAGTACCCATCTCAAATCCTGCATTCCCTGCATGGATTCCTCCAGCAAGGAGCTATAAATCTTAGGCTTACATCACATGTAAATATCAAGCTGTCCGCTAAAAGGAGAAAGAAGAAAAGTAACATATTGATATTACTGCTTCTAAGTGCCATTACAGGAAATGTATTATTAGGGTTGAGCAATGTGATCATGCAATACTGATATGATAAATTGTCAACAATACATATTTGAAAGATCGCAGCTGTGATATCTTTTTCTAACATTTATTCATTTTCAGTTACAATTGTACTGTAAGAATGTATTTTTCTTCCTATTCGTCCATCTTCACTCAGCATTTTATCCTGGTCAGTCACTGTGGATCTGCAGCATATCCCAGGAACACTGGGTGTGACCCTGTATGGGAAAGTCTCATCTCATCTCATTATCTCTAGCCACTTTATCCTGTTCTACAGGGTCGCAGACAAGCTGGAGCCTATCCCAGCTGACTACGGGCGAAAGGCGGGGTACACCCTGGACAAGTTGCCAGGTCATCACAGGGCTGACACATAGACACAGACAACCATTCACACTCACATTCACACCTACGGTCAATTTAGAGTCACCAGTTAACCTAACCTGCATGTCTTTGGACTGTGGGGGAAACCGGAGCACCCGGAGGAAACCCACGCGGACACGGGGAGAACATGCAAACTCCGCACAGAAAGGCCCTCGCCAGCCACGGGGCTCGAACCCGGACCTTCTTGCTGTGAGGCAACGGCGCTAACCACTACACCACCGTGCCGCCCGCCTGTGTGTGTCATTGTTTTTCAAATATTTCCAACACTTTGGAGTAATGGAGTATGTGTACAATAGAGTGCACCATCTGTCTGCCAGATTGCTTTATTTTCAGAGTCAGAGAGAAGAGTGAAATTATTCAGGTGTCAATATTCATTTAAAATTTTTTCAGTATTGTAAAGTACCACACCGAAATACTGCATCTCATCTCATTATCTCTAGCCGCTTTATCCTTCTACAGGATCGCAGGCAAGCTGGAGCCTATCCCAGCTGACTACGGGCGAAAGGCGGGGTACACCCTGGACAAGTCGCCAGGTCATCACAGGGCTGACACATAGACACAGACAACCATTCACACCTACGGTCAATTTAGAGTCACCAGTTAACCTAACCTGCATGTCTTTGGACTGTGGGGGAAACCGGAGCACCCGGAGGAAACCCACGCGGACACGGGGAGAACATGCAAACTCCGCACAGAAAGGCCCTCGCCGGCCACGGGGCTCGAACCCGGACCTTCTTATTGTGAGGCGACAGCGCTAACCACTACACCACCATGCCACCCGAAATACTGCATTAATACCATAATATTCCTAAATAAACTGCCATGTTATGATATGACTGGACTTGTCTATATTCCTTTGGTAATGATGGAAAACTATATCTAAAATTCCTGGCTTCAGACACTGGGCACGCACTGCCAGTTTCTGGAGCTTCCCTGATCTACGTCACAACGCCGCGATACAGTTCCCGTCTGCTCCATTGTGCTGCTTGGTGTATTTTTCCCCCACTTTTTTTTTAAATAATCAAAGGTTTATTATTCACAATAGCATTGTGAGCGAAAATGATCAGAACTGCCTTTATTTTTATGCAGTCATAGGAAAGAATGAATTTATTTGGGTGTCTGTATTACTTTAAATAAGGAAGAACACAGTGTATGCTGTAAATAATTAATGTGATGCGTTTATAGAAAATTAATCACCATCTGACTAATCAGAGTTGAAAACTAAACAGTACTGTGATATACATTCATTGGCCACTTTATTAGGAACAGCCATCCAAGGACTAAGGAATGTGGGTAAAGTTGAGAAAACAAGAGGGGGACAAAAAAGTCTGGAAATATTTTTCTTGGGGCAAATTTGATTGGAGACGATGGTTTAACACACGGGAAGCACGGTGGTGTAGTGGTTAGTGCTGTCGCCTCACAGCAAGAAGGTCTGGGTTCGAGCCCCGTGGCCGGCGAGGGCCTTTCTGTGCGGAGTTTGCATGTTGTCCATGTGGGTTTCCTCCGGGTGCTCCGGTTTCCCCCACAGTCCAAAGACATGCAGGTTCGGCTAATTGGTGGCTCTAAATTGACTGCAGATGTGAGTGTGAATGGTTGTTTGTCTCTGTGTCAGCCCTGTGATGACCTGGAGACTTGTCCAGGGTGTACCCCACCTCTTGGGATTTATATCTGAAACACACCTGGCCGAGAAGAAATCCTCAGTGATGTGCTCCAGCAGAGAAGACCCCCACCCAGGATCGAGCGGACTGATTGACCCCTGGAATGGAGAGTTGCCGAGTTTTCACTTCAACAACAAGGGCTTTAAACACCGCATTATTACAAGAAAGGGTCAAAAATAGCACTAAACAGGCAGAAATGCTATCAGGAATATAGTGAACAGTGTTAAGAGGGGTTTTGGTCTAACTGACATGTTCCTTATTGTTTGGCGAATCGGTTTACATCCATGATAACGAGCCTAAAGTTAGCAGCTAGTCATAAAAGTTGGATTGAGTTGCTAAGCTAAGAAGAAGAAGAAACCTTTATTCGTCACGTGCACACTTCAAGCACAGTGAAATTCATCCTCTGCATTTAACCCATCTGAAGCAGTGAACACACTCAGAGCAGTGGGCAGCCACACCAGAGCGCCCGGGGAGCAATCAGGGGTTAGATACCTTGCTCAAGGGCACCTCAGCCCAAGGCCGCCCCATGTTAACCTAACCGCATGTCTTTGGATTGTGGGGGAAACCGGAGCACCCAGAGGAAACCCACGCAGACACGGGGAGAACATGCAAACTCCACACAGAAAGGCCCTTGCCGGCTGCTGGGTTCGAACCCGGAACCTTCTTGCTGTGAGGCGACCGTGCTAACCACTACACCACCGTGCCGCCCAAAA
This sequence comes from Neoarius graeffei, assembly GCF_027579695.1. Lineage (NCBI taxonomy): Eukaryota > Metazoa > Chordata > Actinopteri > Siluriformes > Ariidae > Neoarius > Neoarius graeffei. Next base: position 84,309,850 of record NC_083572.1, on the reverse strand, counting down.
ATTAGGTGAAAGTGGAGAGCGTGAACACAGTCCCCCACTACCAGAAACTATGCAGTTGAGATTCCTGCATTTGAGGAATTCACAAAGGTCAGCACAGCCTGAGTGCAATGGCTGGGCCTCACTTTGGGCAAACCACCTTCTTGATCATGGTGTTGCCACTGCCAGGTAACGAGCTGTCAGGATTAGCACATTACTGTTTGAGTATGAAAGCTATAATGGATAAAAACACTGCAGATAATTTTATAATCGTTAAAAACACACACTGAAAATGTCAGTAATTGTGTTAAAGTACAAAACAACAAACGGACAGAAAAGGGGAAAAAAGTATTGTTTTCAGAAATGATAACGTGGGCAGAAATGAACCATTCGGCTAAAGGTTTGAGAGCTAATTATTTCTCTAACTTAACGTTAGTTTGTGTGTTTGCTTGAAAACTCTGATAGTTTACTTAAATTTTATCAAAAGTTAAATAGTTACTCTTAGGAGGAATATTAATGAAGCTAAGGTTATCTAGGCAGCTACTTAGCATAGTTAATGTCATTAAATTATTGTTTTTCAGTGTTTCATTTGTGTTTTGCTTGGGCTGTGAAACAGTGAACAGACCCTCTGGGGAAATAATAACCACATTAAAGCAGAAAATGTTTTCAATAAGTTGAAATGTATCTGAGTTAATTACTGTATAGACCCCTTCGCAGTAAACGTCATTCATACGAAAGCGGAAATTGCGCGCGCAGCCTGGACCCAAAAAAGACTCAGAAATGCCTAGTTGTTGTGTTGTCGGGTGTCAGAATCGTAGCAGTGATGGGGTTAAAATGTTCAGAATTCCAGCAGGATCTCACCCATTCAAAAAAAAATCACCGACGTCTATGGCTACAAGCCATCAAACGTGTAGACTGGGATGAAAGCACCATCAAAAATGCGCAGGTTTGCAGCGCCCACTTCATCACAGGTAAGATCAGGCTATTTATTAAATCTCTCTTTTTTATTCTTTCTAGTCTTTGTTTATTGATGTAGCAAAATACTTTGGTAACGTTTGTCTGATTAGCTGGGTCATAGTTACACAATGTAATGAATATTGTTAGCATGTTAACTTAGCTTTGCATGCAATTTTGTTTGTAGGAGAGCTCTCGCTTGACTCAAGCAGTCCAGATTTTGTGCCATCATTATTTGTGTATGCCGAAAATCACAATTTTAAAGCAAGGATGGAAAGGTAAAATTGTGTGCCCTCACTCTAAATGCCAACTTGCGTTGACTGCTCTAACCTAGCTCCCGCCCCGTTCAGTTTCATTTCTGCTCTCTGCCTCTCGCTTTTTACGCAGCTCTGATTTCTCTTAGCTGCACTCTTTACACTATCATTCCTTTCATGCCATTACCTCCTGCAAATTGCCGTTTAGTGTTGGTATTTGCTGTTGTAGCTAAAGCCACATTGCCATCACATCACTGGCATAATTTGATTAAAACAAAATGAATATGAATGTCCCATTGTTAATCAAGTTGTACATGCCCGCACATAACATAGTCATATGCGTCTAAAGACTTGTAGGCACGAAGTTTTTCGTGGGTGTACACTGAAGTCTTGTCAATAAGGTACGAGTATATATCTGGCCATTGTATACCAGGGAACTTACTAACATCGTCCGTCCACTCTTTAATTAAATGTGGCTCCGGTAGGCGATGTCCACTTGTTAGAGTTAACTTATTTATGTAGCATTCTCGATCTTGTAACGACAATTATTTGGCATAATCTGACAGCTCATAATGCCGGTCTATGGGCAGCGCCATTGTTTCTGGGTCCAGGCTGCGCGCGCATCCTGGCAACGGTAGGTTTGTTTACAAACATGCGAAGGGGTCTATTGAGTTGTTCATTGGTGCGGTTCAGAAAACTGCTGTAGAACTACTAGGAAAGAAAACCATGTGTAAGTGAGCAGAAATGAGATTATAAACAGCGTTACAACAACTGAAAGGATTAAAACATTCAGTCAAACATTTTTAGAAATGCCCACAGTGTGATAACTAAGTGTTGAAATGGTTTTATTGAGGTGATCATGGTATTGAATCAGGTTTAAAAATACACAGGTTCGCAATGAAAACTGAAGGGAATGTTTATTACAGATTCTCTGTAGATAATTGTCTTTGCACATCTTGATGTATTTCTCACAGGGGCGGGGGGGGGAGGCTAAAAGTGTTTTAGTTCATGTGTGAGTTTTTCAGTAACATCAGTCATATAAATGTATTTGGTGTAAAGGATGTTTTGAGTGAGGATTTCCTGCTGTACAAAACAGACTCTACTTATAAAAAAGGTTTCAGAAAGGTTCCTGATTCATTAGACGAGACGTGCACACGTGTCTCATTGTCTTCATCTCTTTGGACACAGGAAGGACGTTTCCTGTCATCGTGCTTGACAACAGCACAGAAGAGAGTGACAACCAGGATGAAGACCACAGGCCTGATCAGAATGAGCAAGAGGATGGTGACGAGTGTGTAGTGATTTTGAGAATCCCATTCCCCTTTTAGTACCCTGTCCCCCTTATGGAACCTGTCCCCTTTTGGCAACTGGACCCCATGCCCTTTGAGGACTTCCTCCCATTTGTTGGATCTGACCCCCTCATGTCACCCATCCCATTTGAAGACCCAATCCCCTTTGAGGATGCCATCCCCCTCATGTGGCCTGTCCCCTATAGAATAGAATAGAATAGAATAGAATAGAATAGAATAGAATACCTTTATTGTCACTGTACACATGTACAATGAGCTTAAAGCATTTCCAATAACAGTGCAAACAGCGTGTAGAGAGAGGGGGGGAAGGGGGAGAGGGTGGAAGGGGGTTAAGGTGCACAGTCCTGCGGTGTATGTGTTGTGTTACACATTATGGAGTGAGGTATTGCTCATTGCACATTATAAAGTATTGCACATTATAAAATAAAATATTACGCATTATGAAGTATTGCAAGGTAAGGTAAGGTGCACAGACTTGAGGTGTATGTGCTGTGTGTAAGGTTCACAGTCCTGAGGTGTATGTGTTGTGTGTAAGGTGCACAGACCTGAGGTGAATGTGTTGCATTTCACATTATGGAGTGAGGTATTGCACATTATAAAAGTATTGCACAGAGAGAGTCACCTTATAAAGTACTGCACATTATAAATTATTGCACGAAGAGAGTCACATAGTAAAATAAATAGACTATAAAGTCAGAGCATATCTAAGTTCAGGGTGGTTATGGCTTTTGGAAAGAAGCTGTTTTTGAATCGATTTGTCTTTGTCCTGATGCACCTGTAGCGCCTCCCTGAGGGCAACAGGTCGAACAGATCAAAGCCAGGGTGGGAGCTGTCCTTGATAATGTTCTTAGCTCTGCTAAGGCAGCGGGAGGTGTAAATGTCCATCAGGGAGGGGAGAGGGCAGCCAATGATCTTCTGTGCTGCCTTAATTACCCTCTGGAGCCTCTCCCTGTCTACAGCAGTGCAGCTGCCGTACCATACTGTAATACTGATCCTGGTGAAGGTAGGGGCGAGCTGGTGGGCACACGCTCTGAGCACCTTACCAGGTACTCCATCTGGGCCGGCAGCTTTCTTGGGGTTCACTGCCAGGAACACCCATCTGACATCATGCTCCTGTACAGTGAATGGGGTGATGTACGAACTGTGTGGTGGTGGGGGCAGGGCTGGAGCAGATGAGTGCTGCTGAGATGTTTCAAAGTGAGCAAAGAAGCAATTTAGCTCCTCTGCCAGCGGCGCACTCCAGTCTCCTGTTGATGCATCACAGTCTCTGAAGTTCGTGATGTCTTGTATGCCCCGCCACACCTCCCGTATGTTGTTGCTGGACAGGTGGGACTCTATACGCAGCCTATGGTCCGCCTTGGCTTTTTTAATTTCTCTTTTTAGATCAGCTCAAGTGGCACTGTACAGAGCTCTGTCACCTGACCTGAAGGCAGCGTCGCGAGCCCATGTGAGAGGATCACATATATATTTATAGACTCCGATCCTCTCACATGACCCATCTCCTTTATGGACACCAATCTGTCCATGCCACCCGTCCCCTTTATGCACCCGAGTCCCATCCCCTTTAGGGAACCCTATGAATACCCCATCCTCCTTACGGAACCAGTCCCCTTTTAGTACCCTGTCCCCTTTTGGCAACTGCACCCCATCCCCTTTGAGGACCCCCTCATATCACCCGCCCCATTTGAAGACCCCATCCCCTTTGAAGACCTCCTCATATCACCCATCCCATTTGAAGACCCCATCCCCTTTGAAGACCTCCTCATATCACCCGTCCCATATGAAGACCCCATCCCCTTTGAAGATTCCATCCCCTTCATGTGGCCCGTCCCCTTTATGGACCCCAGTCCTCTCACATGACCCATCTCCTTTATGGACACCGATCTGTCCATGTCACCCGTCCCTTTTAGGGAACCGAATCCCATCCCCCTTACGGAACTAGTCCCCTTTTAATACCCTGTCCCCCTTATAGAACCTATCCACATCACCCTTTGAGGACTCCCTCCCATTTGTTGGATCTGACCCCCTCATATCACCCGTCCCATTTGAAGATGCCATCCCCCTCATGTGGCCCATCCCCTTTATGGACCCCGATCCTCTCACATGACCTATCTCCTTTATGGACACCGGTCTGTCCATGTACCAAATATTCCGTATAAAATGTGTGGTAAGTATCTGAGGGAAGCATTTTACTCCTAGGCTCTCTTTCTTTCTATTTGTGATAATCATTTCACCCCTTAAAACCATGAGGTAGTATAATAATGCACCAATTGTGAAATTCTAGGCCGATACCAATTTTTAAAATAAGAATTTGGCCGATAACCAATAATATACTGATACTGAATGTTGGGTGGTTTTTTATTGGGCTTTTTTTTTTTTAGATTGTTTCCCTGTGGAATAAATAAAACTAAAATCATTCTAAAGAAAAATAACTGTATTGTTTCAAAGCATTTCAGCCCATCATTACAGTATCTTGGAATGAGCACATACTCCGTTATACAACTTCATGAAAATATTTAAATCCCTTTAGCCTGTTATACAATTGCCTACTTAAGAAGAATTTTCTGTACTTCCATAGCCCAACAAAAACATCCTTTTGGTGAAACATGAATCAAATATAAATGTAACAGGGACTAGAACAGAAAAATAAAATATAATTTAAAAATAGTAATAAGTCAAATAAATTGGGCTCTTTTACATTGTGTTTCATACAGAACCCGCTTGTTTCTATCGAGCACAAACAAAGTAGGCTGGAACATGGGGCTGAACACGGGCCTCTTCACAAAACAAAAGTTGTACTCTTGGGAAAAATTGTCCCATAATTTGAGATGGGGAGAGAAAAAAAAAAAAGAAAGTGACCATTACCTAACAGTCTATTTCTGAGTGAGATGCACGTTTTTCTTTACAAAGATGAGCATCTCTGCCTTGTTGCAGCTCAAGCCATTTCTCTTTTCATCCAAGATATGAGACGCAGAGCTGAACAGCCGCTCGCTGTCTGTACTGGTACATAGATCACTCGGGTATGTGCGCGCCAGTGCTGAAAAATGCAGGGAATTGTTTCTCCAATATCCTAGTGTACCATCATTCCTGGGAATGGGAGGCTCTGTAAAGTAAGTGTCCAGTTGCTGTAATGCCTTTGTCCTTGGCACTTCTGGTCTGTTTTCCTCCAGAATCTCCTGAAACAATCATGCAGAGTGGACTGTGCCCTGTCTGTGCACACCCTCTTGCTCTCTTTATCATCTGCAACACCGGCAGCAGGTTGACCGATAAGTTGTGCACCAAGCGTTGCTCGTGCGAGTTTTACGTCATCAAAGTAGCAGTCGTTATATCTGGTGTCCAGTGAGGTTGCAATGGAGGAAATTGGATCGAACTCTATTTGATCAAATCACTTGTTTACAGTCTCCAATAATGTGATTTTTGTTGTTTTCACACCGTGGTCTGTGTCGGTCTCCTTGCTCAAAAGACATCTCAGGGCTCTCACCGAGGGGATCACGTCAGCAGCCGATGAGCTGATTTCTCTTTTCAGTTGTTCATACAGGGAGAGAAGTGCGCTAAAGTTTTCAACTAATCCCCACTGGTGTGCAGTAAGGGTTGCTGGGAGGTCATAGCCTGCAGCATATGTAGCAAGTGCATGCTTTTGCTCAAGAAGGCTCTGCATCATGTAGAACATACTATTCCATACAGTGGCCACATCTTGCTGGAGCCTTTTTGGTTTCATCCCCAACTGGATCTGTACTGCCTGCAGGCGGGAGTAAACACAAGGAGAGTGTTTAAAGACCAACTATCTGTAGCCCACTTCTCCCTATTAAGTCAGAGAGGGGCCCTGAGTCTGTATAACACCTAATTTCACTTGTAATAAAACACTCCAAATAATATTTCTGAATCTCTCCTAAGTTATAATGCTAATAATTGTCTTGGGTTACTTTAATAGCAGAGCTTGTGAGCAGAGCCCCATAGGCATAGAGTGTGGATACATTACTAGTGGCCAGTCTCAGTAATGGCCAGTCACACGCGCCGCCTAGTGGCCAGTCTCAGTAATGGCTAGTCATACACGCCGCCTAGTGGCCAGTCTCAGTAATGGCCAGTCACACACGCCGCCGAGTGGCCAGTCTCAGTAATGGCCAGTCACACTCGCCGCCTAATGGCCAGTCACACACGCCGCCTAGTGGCCAGTGTTGCCGGTAAAGAAATAAAAGAGGCTGGCTATGATGTAAGAAAATTCTACAACTCAGAAATAGATGGGAGCTCCACTTTTAGGCAGTGCCTAAATCTATATAATTATTTTCCTACTAAGCAGCATTAATGATAGAATTTCACTAAGTTGAACTTTAACTTAAGAATGTGTGACAAAACTGAGGTAAATATTACACCAGACAGTTTTAAAAAATCATCTCATCTCATTTCATTATCTCTAGCCGCTTTATCCTTCTACAGGGTTGCAGGCAAGCTGGAGCCTATCCCAGCTGACTACGGGCGAAAGGCGGGGTACACCCTGGACAAGTCGCCAGGTCATCACAGGGCTGACATATAGACACAGACAACCATTCACACTCACATTCACACCTACAGTCAATTTAGAGTCACCAGTTAACCTAACCTGCATGTCTTTGGACTGTGGGGGAAACCGGAGCACCCGGAGGAAATCCACGCGGACATGGGGAGAACATGCAAACTCCGCACAGAAAGGCCCTCGCCGGCCACGGGGTTCGAACCCAGACCTTCTTGCTGTGAGGCGACAGCGCTAACCACTACACCACCGTGCCGCCCCTTTAAAAAATCATACATCAATTATTTACTTAGACGTAAACCAAACCGAAACTAAAGTTGTGTTACAAAAATAAAAAAGTTAAAACATGACCATAGGTGAGAGTCGGAACATAGATCGACCGGTAAATCGAGAGCTTCGCCTTTTGGCTCAGCTCCTTCTTCACCACGACAGACCGGTAAAGCGACCGCATCACTGTGGAGGCTGCACCGATCCACCTGTCGATCTCACGCTCCATCCTTCCCTCACTTGTGAACAAGATCCTGAGATACTTAAACTCCTCCACTTGAGGCAGGACTTCTCCACCAACCTGGAGAGAGAAAAGCCACCCTTTTCCGGTCGAGAACCATGGCCTCGGACTTGGAGGTGCTGATTCTCATCCCAGCCGCTTCACACTTGACTGCAAACCGCCCCAGTGCATGCTGTAGGTCCTGGTTTGAAGAAGCCAACAGGACAACATCATCCACAAAAAGCAGAGATGAAATCCTGTGGTTCACAAACAGGACTCCCTCCGGCCCCCGGCTGCACCTAGAAATTCTGTCCATAAAAATTATGAACAGAACCGGTGACAAAGGGCAGCCCTGCCGGAGTCCAACATGCACTGGGAACAGGTCTGACTTACTGCCGGCAATGCGAACCAGACTCCTGCTCCGTTCGTACAGGGACTGGACAGCCCTTAGCAAAGAGCCCTGAACCCCATACTCCCGAAGCACTCCCCACAGAATACCATGAGGGACAAGGTCGAATGCCTTCTCCAGATCCACAAAGCACATGTGGACTGATTAGGCAAACTCCCATGAACCCTCGATCACCCTATGAAGGGTATAGAGCTGGTCCAGTGTTCCAGGACCAGGACGAAAACCACGTTGTTCCTCCTGGATCCGAGGTTCGACTATTGGCCGAATTCTCCTCTCCAGTACCCTGGAGTAAACCTTCCCGGGGAGGCTGAGAAGTGTGATTCCCCTATAATTGGTGCACACTCTCCGGTCCCCTTTCTTGAAAAGAGGGACCACCATCCCGGTCTGCCACTCCAGAGGCACTGTCCCCAACCGCCACGCGATGTTGCAGAGGCGTGTCAGCCAAGACAGCCCCACAACATCCAGAGACTTGAGATACTCAGGGCGGATCTCATCCATCCCCGGTGCCTTGCCACCAAGGGGCTTGCAAACCACCTCAGTGACTTCGGCTTGGGTAATGGACGAGTCTACCTCTGAGTCATCAGCCTCCACTTCCTCAATGGAAGACGTGACAGTGGGATTGAGGAGATCCTCAAAGTATTCCTTCCACCGCCTGACAATATCCCCAGTCAAGGTCAACAGCTCCCCACCTGCACTGTAAACAGTGTTGGCAGAGTACTGCTTCCCCCTCCTGAGGCGCCAGACGGTTTGCCAGAATTTCTTCGAGGCCGACCAATAGTCCTCCTCCATGGCCTCACCGAACTCCTCCCACCTCTCACCTATGGTCATGAGCTTTGGGTAATGACCGAAAGAACAAGATCGCGGATACAAGCGGCTGAAATGAGTTTCCTTCGCAGGGTGGCTGGGTGCTCCCTTAGAGATAGGGTGAGAAGCACAATCACTCGGGAGGAGCTCGGAGTAGAGCCGCTGCTCCTCCACATCGAGAGGAATCAGCTGAGGTGGCTCAGGCATCTCTTTCGGATGCCTCCCTGGGGAGGTGTTCCAGGCATGTCTCCCTGGGAGGAGGCCCCGGGGAAGACCCAGGACACGCTGGAGGGACTATGCCTCTTGGCTGGCCTGGGAACACCTCGGTGTTGTTCCTGAGGAGCTGGCTGAGGTGTCTGGGGAGAGGGAAGTTTGGGCTTCCATGCTCAGACTGCTGCCTCCGCGACCCGGCTCCGGATAAGCGGAAGATGAGATGAGATGAGATGAGAAGTTAAAGCATTTCTTTTCCCTTATTCTTACAAACAAAAGGTGACAGAAAAAAATTCCTTTCACCTTAGGTCAATTAGGTTCACCTTCAATTATACCAATATTTAACCATTTTAGTTTTCACAAATGGGCGGCATGGTGGTGTAGTGGTTAGCGCTGTCGCCTCACAGCAAGAAGGTCCAGGTTCGAGCCCCGTGGCCGGCAAGGGCCTTTCTGTGCGGAGTTTGCATGTTCTCCCTGTGTCTGCGTGGGTTTCCTCCGGGTGATCCGGCTTCCCCCACAGTCCAAAGACATGCAGGTTAGGTTAACTGGTGACTCTAAATTGACCATAGGTGTGAATGTGAGTGTGAATGGTTGTCTGTGTCTATGTGTCAGCCCTGTGATGACCTGGTGACTTGTCCAGGGTGTACCCCACTTTTCGCCCGTAGTCAGCTGGGATAGGCTCCAGCTTGCCTACGACCCTGTAGAACAGGATAAAGCAGCTAGAGATAATGAGTTGAGATTCCACAAATTTACCCTTGAAGTATAACAGCCAAGAGAGTCAAATTCAGTGTTATTCTCTAACAAACTCAAATTCTAGCTCAGTGGGCCCACACTCAAAACACACACATGGCAAACAAAAGAAACCCCTCATTGCAGGCTTGAGCGTGAGGAAATCCACAGTATTTATCCACTCGGTGCACAGAGTGGTGTTAAAAATGTTTTACCTCTGAGTGAAAATCAAGTCTAAACAGTCTATCCAGTCGGAGTCTCTGGTGAAGGGTGATGCTGTAGGCAGGTGCAGTCTCTCCCAGGCAGCAAGCAACAACATCCGAATGATGACCTGTTGCACACACTAGCAGCGTTTCAGATAAATCCTCAGGGTTCCGTGTTGAAACGATGAGTCACAGCCAATAGCGTTAGCTGTATTAGCTATACAGCGGCTAAGAGTCCATCCGCTTTTATGAACGAATGCTAGTGACACACTCTGAACTAGCTTGCTAGCTAAACACGTGCACAACTAAAAAAGAAATTTCGAGTAGAAATGTCTCTAGTTGCTCACAAACCAGGTGTAGCTCAAGTATTCAGCTTCAGAATGTCGAGCAGACAGTCTTTTAGATACTGAAAACTACACACCCGCTGTGATATGACTCCGCAAAACTACATTTTGCCGCCTATGTAGTCCCCTATTTATACAAATAGGAGTCATTCAGGATTCAGTCATGTTTTTGATCAGTGCTTTTGCTCAACCAAAGTTATACAGTATTATGACCATTATATTGCATAAATAAAGCCATTTGGTGAAACTTTGAAGAAGAGATTGTACTGGTTTAAAGTTTTTACCTAACATAATATTATGTATTAGGATAACATGGTCCAAAATGGGCCTCATTAACTAATGTGATCAAACTGTTAGCAAGTTAGAGGTTTTTAGCTTTCTCCTGAAGTGTTTTATTTTATTTTGTCTTCCTCAGGGTAGTAAAACTCGCTTTCACTGTGAACACTCTCGTTATCGCGATCCATGATGTAAAATTAATACTATTCTCCTGAGAAATAATATATTTTTTTTTCTTTACCAAATTCTAACAGAAAACGAGAGCGCTCAAAAGGGAAAACTGAGCTGAGCCGCCATTTTGAATCCTCATTCACGGCTGTGATACAAATTGCTTCCTCCTCGATATACAAGTGCACTTCCATGGCAGGAAAAAAAAAAAACTACATTTTGCTGCCTATATAGTCCCCTATTTATACAAATAGGAGTCATTCAGGATTCAGCCATGTTTTTGCCCTGTGTTAGTGAATTACAGTTTTTAGCTTTCTCCTGAAATTTTTTCTTTTATTTCTTCTTCCTCAGGGTAGTAAAACTCGCTTTCGCTGTGAACAGTGTCGTTATCGCCTTCATCTCATCTCATTATCTCTAGCCGCTTTATCCTTCTACAGGGTCGCAGGCAAGCTGGAGCATATCCCAGCTGACTACGGGCGAAAGGCGGGGTACACCCTGGACAAGTCGCCAGGTCATCACAGGGCTGACACATAGACACAGACAACCATTCACACTCACACCTACGGTCAATTTAGAGTCACCAGTTAACCTAACCTGCATGTCTTTTGGACTGTGGGGGAAACCGGAGCACCCGGAGGAAACCCACGCGGACACGGGGAGAACATGCAAACTCCACACAGAAAGGCCCTCGCCGGCCCCGGGGCTCGAACCCAGGACCTTCTTGCTGTGAGGCGACAGCACTAACCACTACACCACCGTGCCACCGTTATCGCCTTCAATGATGTAAAATTAATGCTATTCTCCTGAGAAATGCTGGCAAAAATTTAAGATTTTTGATAATCTTATAAATAAATCTGGTGGCACGGTGGTGTAGTGGTTAGCGCTGTCACCTCACAGCAAGAAGGTCCAGGTTCGAGCCCCATGGCCGGCGAGGGCCTTTCTGTGCGGAGTTTGCATGTTCTCCCCGTGTCCGCGTGGGTTTCCTCCGGGTGCTCCGGTTTCCCCCACAGTCCAAAGGCATGCAGCTTAGGTTAACTGGTGACTCTAAATTGACCGTAGGTGTGAATGTGAGTGTGAATGGTTGTCTATGTATCAGCCCTGTGATGACCTGGCGACTTGTCCAGGGTGTACCCCGCCTCTCGCCCGTAGTCAGCTGGGATAGGCTCCAGCTTGCATGCGACCCTGTAGGACAGGATAAAGTGGCTAGAGATAATGAGATGAGATAAATAAATCTTATAAAAAAAGATAAATGTTGACAAAAAATGCTACCATGTTTGTTGTTATGAACGAGCGAGTCGCCAGAGGTCCGTAACTGGGGTCCGTACCGTAGTATACAGACCTGCTCGCCAGCCAATCAGAGTGCAGGATTTGGATCGTGAAAAAAATAAAAGGAATTATTTTTTTCGCGGTCCAAATCCTGCGCTCTGATTGGCTGGCGAGCAGGCCCGTATCCTATGGTACGGACCTCTGGCGACTCACTTGTTCACAACAACAACAAACATAGTAGCATTTTTTGTCAACATTTATCTTTTTTTTATAAGATTTATTCATATGATTATCAAAAATCTTATAAATTTTTGCCAGCATTTCTCAGGCGAATAGCATTAATTTTACAACATGGATAGTGATAACAACAGTGTTCACAGCGAAAGCGAGTTTTACTACCCTGAGGAAGAAGAAATAAAATAAAACATTTCAGGAGAAAGCTAAAAACCTCTGTTGCCAACGCCGAGCAAAAACATGGCTGAATCCTGAATAACTCAATTTTGTATAAATAGGGGACTACATAAGCGGCAAAATGTAGTTTTTTTCCCTGCCATGGAAGTGCACTTGTATACCGAGGAGGAAGCAATTTGCATTACAGTCATGAATGAGGATTCAAAATGGCGGCTCGGCTCGGTTTTCCCTTTCAGGTGCTCTCGTTTTCTGTTAGAATTTAGTAAAGAAAAAAATGAATGTCAGTTGTAAAACTGATGGCAGGGATGTAACAAGCCAGTAGTTCATGAACGTGTGTGGCCACAGCGTTGTACATTTCAGGGAGAGAGATGTTGGCAAAATGGCGGTGGCTTGGCAGTGTGTAGCGGGGCTCCATTTACTCCATCAGGCCTCTAAATCCTGTGTCTTCTCCTTCAGAGAAAGGCTGATCACCTAACACAATGAATTCTATCACCTTTTTAGTAATATATTTAGCTTTAGCGCTGTCTGGGGGAAGTTTTTTCCCTTTCTCAAATGCTGTGCTAATCAAGGACCGAGTCCTGCTGGTGGCGATCTGTTCCCTCTTACTGCCCTACATCTCTGTTTTTTATCCGCTTTCAGGTAATTGTTGTGTTCTCCCTCATGTCTGTTTTTCAGATGGTTGATGAGATTGTGTTAATTCTTAGATGTAGCACCTCCTCTTGAAATGTCACTAAAACATGTCTTACAAACTGCATATCATGGATTTGTCTATGAGATGGTGAAATGCTCCCACGTGGCCGACGTTTGTTACTCACAAGCCACAGGTGCACTCGGCCCTTTGTGCCATGTGCAGCCAGTTCTGTCTTTGTAGGTTGCTACTGTTGAACTACTGAGTCTAAGCATCCGACCGCAACCAGAACATCAGCAAATTCGATCTTATTTACCGATAGGACGATGGTAGTCAACAAGGGGAATATCGGTGCAGCCCTTAATAATAATAATAATAATAATAATAATAATAATAATAATAATAATAATAATTTTAGAATAAAGCAGTTATCACAATTATTTTTACAAATCAGTGTGTCAGTTCATATTTCTGGTTAGTGTTAAAAGTCCAGGCATTTTACAGTAGGATGTTATGACTCTATAGTATAAAGAGTATTATACATTAATAGTCATCAAATTTATACATGGTAGTGGTATAGTCTATTGTATGTAAATATGAAAATATATGAATATATAACTCTAATATTTATAGGTTTAAGATTATGTACATTATAAAGTGCAAATATTATAAAGTTTACCAATATCTAATAAATGTATTGGTTATGATTTGGATTTTTTTTTGCTTTTAAATAATCAATAAACTATCTTTTTATTCAACACTCATATCTCAGTCCCATTTTAGTACCCTGTCCCCCTTATGGAACCTGTCCCCTTTTGGCAACCAGACCCCATCCCCTTTGAGGACCCCCTCATGTCCCATTTGAAGACCCCATCCCCTTTAAGGACCCCAACCCCCTCATGTGGCCCATCCCCTTTATGGACCCCTACAAATACCCCATCCCCCTTACAGAACCAGTCCCCTTTTAATACCTTGTTTCCCTTATGGAACCTGTCCACTTTTGGCAACCACACCCCATCCCCTTTGAGGACTCCCTCCCCTTTTTTGGACCCAACCCCCTCATGTCACCCATCCCCTTTGAGGACCCCGACCCCCTCATGTGACCCTTCCCCTATGAGGACATCAGTCCTCTCTCATGACCCATCTTCTTTTATGGACACCAATCCTCTCTCATGACCCATCTCCTTTATGGACACCGATCTGTCCATGTCACCCGTTCCCTTTATGCACCCTGACCCCCCTGTGCCACCTGTTCCCTTTATGCACCCCGACGCCTTCACTTCATCCGTTCCCTTTATGTACCCCGACCCCCCTGTGTCACCCGTTCCCTTTATGCACCCCGACGTCCTCACTTCACCCATTCCCTTTATGCACCCCGACCCCACTGTGTCACCTGTCTCTTTTATGGACCCCAACCCCCTCACGTCACCTGTTCCCTTTATGGGACCTGACCCCCTCACATCACCCATCCTCTTTCAAGACCCCATCCCATTCAAACCCCTATGTTATGAATCCTGTAGACTGTCTCGTTAACGTTATCCAATGTCAGGGGATAAGGAGGAGGGGGGATGCATACAGGCCGAAGGTCAAAGTCACCAGACCAGTCCAGAAGCAGGTATGGGTGTGGCCAGAGGGTGCTTCCTCAGCACTTCAGGACTGCTTTAACATCACAGACTGGAACATGTTTAAGCAGGCAGCCACTTACAACCACCAGATCAACATCCAGGAGTATTCAGACACTGTTACAGCCTACATTAGTAAATGCACTGATTATGTCATGGACATTAAGACCATCACAGTACGGGCCAACCAGAAACCATGGCTGACTGGGGAAGTCTATCGGTTACTGAAAGCCCAGAACGCTGCTTTCAGAGCAGGTGATGAGGCTGGTCTGAGATCAGCAAGAGCCAACTTGTCCCGTGGCATCAAACTAGCAAAGAAGCAGTACAGTAGCAGGATAGCCCATCATTTCACTGACAGCAGAGACATAAGGAGCCTGTGGCAGGGGATACAGACCATCACGGACTATAAACCTCAACCACAGACCTGTAACAAGGACATCACTCTGCTGAACAGTCTAAACAACTTATTTGGACGGTTTGAAGCTGACAACAGCATGCCTGCACAGAAGACATCACCCCTTCCGGATGACCAGGTGCTGTCCCTGTCTCCAGCCAGTGTGAGGAGATCCCTGTCCAGGATCAACACCCGCAAAGCTGTAGGACCTGACAACATTCCAGGTCGTGTGCTAAAGGACTGTGCAGAGGAGCTCACAGAAGTGCTCACAGACATCTTCAACACCTCCCTGAGCCAAGCTGTTGTCCCCACCTGCTTCAAGAGCACCACCATCATCCCTGTTCCAAAGAAAGCCTCTCCATCCTGCTTCAACGACTACCGCCCTGTGGCACTGACCCCCATCATTATGAAGTGCTTCGAGTGGTTAGTCATGCAGCACATCAAATCCATCCTCCCTCCCTCCATGGACTCGTACCAATTTGCATATCAGGTCAATCGGTCCACTGATGATGCAATCTCCACCGCTCTCCACTCAGCTCTCACTCACCTGGACACTAAGGACTCTTACATGCGGATGCTCTTCTTAGACTTTAGTTCAGCATTTAACACAATCATCCCCCAGCAGCTGATACAGAAACTGGACTGTCTAGGACTAAACACCTCCCTCTGCAACTGGTTGCTGGACTTCCTGACCGGAAGACCACAGGCAGTCCGGGTCGGCAGCAATACATCCAGCACCATCATACTGAACACAGAGGCCCCCCAAGGATGTGTGCTCATCCCCCTTCTCTTCACCCTGCTGACCTACGACTGCACACCAACACACAACAGCAACCTCTTCATCAAGTTTGCGGATGACACGACTGTGGTGGGACTCATTAACAACAATGATGAGTCATATTACAGGGACGAGGTGAGCCAACTGGCCACGTGGTGCAGAGACAACAATCTCTCTCTTAATGTGGAGGAGACAAAGGAGATGGTTGTTGACTTCCGGAGAGCCTCCACCCAGCATGCTCCACTGACCATCAACGGTGCCGCTGTGGAGAGAGTGAGCAGCACCAAGTTCCTGGGTGTGTACCTCACTGAGGATATCTCCTGGAGCAGCAACACCACATCACTGGCCAGGAAAGCTCAGCAGCGCCTCTACTTCCTCCGCAGACTAAAAAGAGCTAGAGCACTAGTCCCTATCATGCAGACCTTCTACCGCAGAACCAATGAGAGCATCCTGACCAGCTGCATCACTGTGTGGTACGGCGGCTGTACTGCATCCTGCCGGAAGACCCTGCAGCGCATAGTGAGAGCAGCTGAGTAGATCATTGGTGTCTCCCTACCCTTCCTTCAGGATATTTACAACACACGCCTGGCCCGCAGAGCACTCAGCATTGCGGGCGACTCCACCCATCCCAACCACCACTTCTTCAGCCTCCTGCCTTCTGGGAGGAGAATGAGAAGCCTCCGGGCGAGAACCAGCAGACTGAGAGACAGCTTCATCCACCAAGCCATCAGGATGCTGAACTCCCTCCCAGGCCAGTACCCCCTTCCCTTAATACACAAACCAAATGTCACCAGCCACTTTAACGAACTGTAACGAAATTCAATTACACTATGTAAAAACTGTTTACAATACTGTCTACACTTTATACATCTTTTATCTTTGATAGACTTCACTGCTATACTGTTTATACTGTCATATCTGCCATATTTATACTTACACTGTAAATTCTGCTCATACTGCCATTTATTTATTTATATTTATACTGATAATTCTGTTTATATCGTGCTGTATTGCCCTAGTATACTGTCAGACTGCTGTTCCCGTTTACATTGTTCATTCTGCTTATATTGTCATTCGTCACATTTAAATTTATACCGTTAATTCTGCTCATACTGCCACATTTGCCATATTTATACTTTCTGGATTGCCACTGTCTTTTCTTAGATAGCTTTAGCTTGTGTGTGTAAATATACCCCCCCTTTTTTGTTTTTTAAGTTTATATCTTGTACCTATATTTTATATTTCATGTTTATTACTGTTTGCACCGCGGATAAGAGGGAAACGCAATTTCAATTCTCTGTATGTCCTGCACATATGGCATTATTGACAATAAAGTTGACTTGAACTTGAAGCTGACTGCACTGAAGCCGTTCCTCATAGAAGGCAGAATTTGGACCTTCATTAAGATTCTGAGGAGGCTTCATCAGGAGTTTCATCCCAATCCCAACTAATTATGAGTGAGCAATAACCCTCAACACCTCATATTTGTCACCAAATATTCCAAAATGTATGGTAAGTATCTGAGGTAAGTATTTTACTCCTATGCTCCAGGAATAGGCTTTTTAATTTGTGGTAATCATTTCACCTCTTAAAGCTATGAGGTGCAGTATAATAATAATAATAATTATTATTATTATTATTTATTATTGTGATAGGGATGCACAAATTGTGTGATTCTAGGCCGATACCAATTTTTAAAATAAGAATTTGGCCAATAACCAATATATATTGAGACCTAATGTTGGGTGTTTTTTGTTGGGTTGTGGGGTGGAGTTGTTGTTTTTTTAAGGTGAAATGTTTTGTTATTTCACAGGGGAACAAAGAAATCTTCTTTCTTTATCTTCCACTCGTACTCTAAGGTGTTATGGGGAGGCGGAGACGGTGGTTGATGGCTTGATGGGATGCTTCTATGACACAGACCATGGGACTTGAGTGTTTCTACCACACCCTCAATCCAGTGCCTTCGTGGTCGTCCTCTGGCTCGGACACCAGAGCTCTTGAGGTTGTATGCTCGGAGCGCTGGCTGGTCGGGTGCCATTCTTATCAAGTAACTAAACCACTTGATTCTCTGATGCTGGATGTGTGTGTGGACTGGTGTTGTTCCGACCATTTCTTGGATTCTCTCGTTTCGGATCATGTCCCTCCTCGTCTTGCCTGCTGCTCGTCTAAGGCACCTCATCTCACAGGTTGCGATCTTCCTCTCCTGGGCCTTGATGAGTGTCCATGTCTGGCACTGGTAGGTCAGCGTCAGCAGGAAGTTTGTATTAATAAGCCGCACCTTGGTGTCCATGGAGATATTGGGGTGTTTCAGGAGGGGAGACAGCTGGAAACTAGCATTGTTTGCTTTTTGAATGCGAGTCTCAATCTCTCTGTCTAGCTTTCCATCTTCAGTAAAGATGCTGCCCAGGTATTTGAACTCCTTGGACTATTTAAGGGTGGTGCCGTTGATGGATATGTCCATGGTCTTTGGTGTTTGGCTGACTGTCATGACTTCCGTCTTCCTGTGCTGATGCGCATGTCATGATTTTCGCACACAGCATTCAGCATGTTGACGTGCAGTTGGAGGTGGTGTTGGTTTTCATTGAGCAATCCTTGGTCGTCAGCGAAAAGTAGCTCATTCAGGGTTTGGGTTTGCCTCCCTGGTGATCCTGTCCATGTAGATAATGAACAAAAGCGGTGACAGGACACAGCCTTGCCTCACTCCTGACGTCACCTCGAACCAGCTGGTCAGTCTGAACAGTGTTCTTACAGCACTTCTGCTGATGGTATACATGGCTCTGATGTTGTCAAGCAGCTGACCCGTGATGCTATAGTCTTCTAAGATCCTCCATAGCGTTGCTCTGTTGACTCGGTCGAACGCTTTCTCTTGGTCAACAAACACCATGTGCAAATCCTTGCTGTACTCGATGGCCCTCTCACTCAGCTGCCTTAGGGCAAAGATCACATCAGTGCATCCTCGGCCCTTCCCGAACCCAAACTGTGCATTGCTGAGCTGGGGCTCTGGCCTGTCACACTTAGGATGACAGGTCTGTGGTCCGTGTTCAGGCCGGTGTTTGGTATGGCTCTCGAGTCTCTAATGAGCGGCCTCGTTGTCACCCTTGCTAGAATGAAGTCTATCTGCGAGGCAGTCTGAAGATGGTTCCACCTGTACCAGGTGTACACCTGGCTTGGCCTGTGCTGGTAGAAAGTGTTAGTCACAAACAGCTGGTACTCTGCACACAGGTTTAGTACATGCTCACCATTATAATTACAGTCTGTTGCATGAGGGTCAAGATACGGTTCCCACGGTGTTCTTCTCTTCCCTGTTCTCCTGTTAAAAGATGTCCTCAGTGTCTGGAACCTTGTCTATCACCCGTGATAGAGTCTCAAAACATTCATCTTTCTCCTCATTTGTGTAGCTGTCATTGCAGGGGGCATATACCTGCATGTAACTGGGATGTCCTCTGTCCTTGCTGCACTCTGATCTTCATGATGCACTCTGTCACACACTGTGTCCAAGAGGTTCTTGACTATGTCAGGATGTAGAATGAAAGCCACCCCATGGGACGCTCTTTGCTGCATGTCTATACCAGACCAAGTGATGACATATCTGGAGTCTAGTTCTTTCATTCCTCTTCCTTTTTTTCTGCAGTCTGATATCCCCATGATTGAGATTTTCTGTCTCTGCATAAACACCACCACTTCTGGCTCCTTGTCTTTAAGTCCACAAACATTCCACGTTTCTATCTTATGTTCGCAATGGCCTTTTCATCATCTGTATTCCGGTCCAGTCCGTTTTGATCCGTCCGTTTCGTTCTCCTTTTATTGTCTTGAGCAATTTTAAATCCACTTCCGGCTTGGTAGGCCCATCGAAGTTTCACCAGAGCCCCGTTAACCATCCATTTCAGGAAAAAGTTCCCTACTCTGTCCGCTTCCACCTCCCACGACAATGGACGAGGGGTTGGACTTTGGGAGGCACAAAGTAATCATTCTCAAGAAAAATAACTGAATTGTTTTATAGTATTTTAGCCCATCATTACATTATCTTAGAATGAGCACATAGTTGTACAACTTCATGAAAACAATATTTAAATCCCTTTAGCTTGTTATACAATTGCCTCCTTAATAAGAATTTTATGTACTTTTTATAGCCCAACAAAAACATCCTTTTAGTGAAACATGAATTTATTTTTTATATTATATAAAATAAGAAATGTAAACATGACCTAGAAAAGAAAAAAAAAATTTTTAAATAATAAGAAATCAAATAAATTGGGCTTTTTTACATTGTGTTTTTTGTACAGAATGCAAATGTTGTTGTGTCTATTGAGCACAAACAAAGTAGGCTGGAACATGGG
Source organism: Neoarius graeffei (assembly GCF_027579695.1). Taxonomy (NCBI): domain Eukaryota; kingdom Metazoa; phylum Chordata; class Actinopteri; order Siluriformes; family Ariidae; genus Neoarius; species Neoarius graeffei. The sequence goes on along the minus strand of NC_083572.1, from coordinate 84,289,783 downwards.
GGAGAACATGGGCCTCTTCATAAAACCTGTGAGTTAACAGTGATTTTTTATTTTATTTTTTTTAGTTCTGGAACAGCTTTTGTTTTTGTGAAGAGGCCCATGTTCTGCCCCATGTTTCAGCCTATTTTATGTTTGTACTCAACAGACACGAGCATTTGCATTCTCTACGAAAGACACAATGTAAAAGAGCCTAATTTATTTGATTTATTACTATTTTTAAGATTTTTTTTTTCTTTTCTAGGCCACGTTTACATTTTTTATACAAAATTTTATGTTTCATCAAAAGGTTGTTTTTGTTGGGCTATGGAAGTACAGAAAATTCTTATTATTAAGTAGGCAATTGTATAACAGGCTAAAGGGATTTAAATATTGCTTTCATGAAGTTGTACAACTGAGTATGTGCTCATTCTAAAATAGTGTAACGATGGGCTGAAATGCTTTAAAACAATTCAGTTATTTTTCTTGAGAATGATTTCTTTGTTTCTCTGTGGAATAAATAACAAAACATATTACACCCCCCAAAAAAGGAAAGAAAAATCAGTAACCTCATAGTCTATTTCTTCGTGAGATGCACTTTTTATTTTATATATTTTTAATTTTTTTTTTCACTTGAATAAGCATTGTGGTGCTTTCTCCTTCAGTCACTTAGGAAACGACTGTAGCTTTTGGCCAGGAGATGATGTCATCAGGTGATTGTTCAACTTTCATCGGGCGTTTCAACCGTAAGGCACAACGCCCTCCAGTTGGCAGGTCGGCAGTGATAGCCAGTCACTACCCAACTTCTCCTGGCCCCCAGCTTAACTCCTCCCTCCTATTCCAAAGCCAGCTGAAATGGCTCTCTCCGCTGCCTCGGACAGCTATCTTCCTCTCCTTTCCTACTATTCCCAAAGCTGTGAGCGTGTTCCACACAGACTGTGCCGGGAAGCCCCTGCATCCAGCCTCAACTGGGAATAGCCAGGCCTGCCATCCTTTGTCCCTACATTGCTGGATCAGGTCCTGATACTTGGTGGCTTTACGCTCTGAGGCCTCAATGTATCCATCTTCCCACGGGACTGTCAGTTCAATCAAGACAATCTTCTTGGCCTCCTCAGACCATATGACCATGTCAGGCCTCAGGGTGGTTTGAATCACCTGAGGAAAGTGTAGTTTCCTTCCCAGGTCCACCCTCATCTCCCACAGTGGTGCTGTCTGCAGGAGACCCTTCTTGGTCTTCTTGGAGGATAGTGGTTTCTCCCCCTCCCTGATGAACTGAATAGATGGTGTTAGTCTCACGTGGACTTAATACTTTTTCCATCTCTCTTGCTCCAAGATGTCAGCCAGTGCTCTGAGGACCTTGTCATGGTGCCATCTGTATCTTCCCTGGCTTAGGGCAGTCTTGCAACCTGCCAGGATGTATGCCATCGTTCCTCTCTCCCCACATAACCTGCACAATGGGTCCTCACTCATTCCCCACCTGTGCAAGTTTGTTGGAGTTGGGAGGGTATCATACACTGAACAGAGCGGGAAAGAGATGCAATAAGGGAGTTCAAGCCAGGTGATCTTGCGCTTTGGCAGGTCCCACTTCATCCAGGCTCCTTGTGATTCAAGCTCCACAGCCCTAGCCCTTATCCCCTCCTCCTCTAGCTGTCGGACCTCGGCTTGGATCATGTCTCTCGTCTGCCTTGGGTCTGCTTGCGCCCATTGCTGGAAATGGGTGGATCAGAGTCCCTGGCACCCAGTGCATGGGTTCCTAATGATGTCCTTTAACTTCAGCAGACTTTCTGCTTGTGCCACTGATGGTGTCTGCTGCCCATTTGCGTCTGGATCTTGTGGTGACGCCTGCGCCTCTGACCTTTCCATCAGTTGAGTCTCTGAACATCATCACGGCCCTGCACTTTGCAACCTTGAACTCTTCAACCACCGATGATGAGGGCAGTTGCAGCTGACCAGACCTTATGTATAGCTCTACTTATGTGAAGCTTGGTGGAATACCAAGCCACCTGTGGAGGTGTTTGTTAACGCGCCTCTTGAGTCCTTCCACCATTGACATAGGAACTTCATAAATTGTCAGTAGCCACAAAAGTCTTGGTAGCAGACCATACTGGGATAGCCAGGCCTTAAGCTTGCCTGGTAAGCCTGAACTCTCAATCTTAAGAAGCCATTCCTCTGTCTGCTTTTCTGTCCTGGAACGCTGCCTCTATCATTGAGGGATGAGCTGTGCCGCTTGCCCAGGCATTTTATCGGGTTTTCCTCGATATAGCTTCCCCCTGAATTTGGAGCTGTAACTTGTTTGTAATTTTACCATTCCTGATCACCATGCTTCTCGACTTCTTTGGCTTGAACCTCATTCGAGCCCAATTTGCCATGTTGTCGAGTGCCTTCAGGATCCACCTTGCTTGCACATGGGTTGCTGTTGTAATAGCGAGGTCATCCATAAAGCCTGTTACTGGAGGTTGGTGAATACCGGACTCCATTATTGGCCCTCTGGATTCCTTCCCTGTTGCTGTTATAAGCAGATTCGTTCCCATTATGAGCAAGATGGGGGAAATGGCACAACCCGTTGTGATTCCCTTTTCCAGGACCTGCCACTGAGTTGTAAAATGGGCGGTCTGGAACCGTAACTTAAATCCTTTGAAGTAGCTGGTGATCATTCCCTTGATGTGGTTGGGGATATGGTAATGTTCCATAGCTGCGTTGATGAGGTCGTGAGGGCTTGATCCATATGCATTGGCCAAGTCGAGCCAAACAACTATTAGATGTCCCTTGCTCTTCTTGGTCTCCTGGATCAGCTGCTTGAGGATGCCCATATGCTCCAAACACCCAGGGAAGCCAGGGATGGCACCCTTCTGGATTGATGTATTGAGGTACTTGTTCATCACCATATAGGTGGTCAGTCTTCATGCCAGGACAGAGAATATTTTGCATTCGGCACTTAGGAGAGAAATGGTCTGGAATTGGCCAATTTCAAAGGAGACCATTTCTTTCAGTACAAAACACCCATTTGCTCTCTTCCAGGATGATTGGAATTATGCTTTATGCCCATATCCTCCTCAACAGTTTCCATAACCTGTGGAGAAGCATCGGTCATCTATTGTACACTTTGTAAGGTATAGCATTTGGTCCTGGGGCTGTCATGCCTGGGGCAGATGATGACCAGGCTTTCTGTACGATGTCATGGATTTCTTGCCATGTTGGCTCTTTGATATCAAGCTGTTTCTCAGGAGTTTTGCTCCTTCCAATCCTTGGATGTCCTTCCAAGGCTTGGCCCCTAAGAGCGTCACTGTGACTTTCTTTGAGGAACTCCTCCACAGCTTCCTTGGGGCTGGTCAGTCTCCCAGATCTTGTTTCACCCCAACAGGGTTTTGGTGAACATGTATGGGTCCTTGATAAACTGAGCTCTCTTTGCAAGTGCCCTCAAAGTCCAGTGGTCAGGTCCTTGATGCCTTCCTTTTCTTTGGAACTTGCTAGCTTGTACTGCTTGTTGAGAGTCTCAATGATCTCCCTTCTCAACTGCACAATCTCTCTTGCCCTCCTGTTTGGTCGTTATCCGGGTGCTCTGCTGCTGCCTTTCCTCTCCTCAGTGCTGAAGCGTTCTCTGGCCATGGTGCAAACAATTGCTGTCATGCCGTCGATTTTCTTTTCATCTGGTCCTGCCAATGTGGCCTCTAGAACTCTGTCGATGTCCTGCTCTAGTTGGTGCCATGCGATGTCATTCGTTGGGTGCCTGGAGAACTGTTAAGAGAGTCCCTCCTTCGGCTTTGGGGTGGAACAGATGCTGAGAGGTCTCCTGCACTGTGGGGTGCTTCCTGACTGGAGTCCTCCTGTGGCTCACTAAGTGTCTCCACCATGCGCTGCATCTGTTTCTCCCTTCTTCCACAGGTGGTCTTCAATTGATGTATCTTGAGTCCCCTTGTACAACCATGATTCCAAAAAAGTTGGGACAAAGTACAAATTGTAAATAAAAATGGAATGCAATGATGTGGCAGTTTCAAAATTCCATATTTTATTCAGAATAGAACATAGATGACATATCAAATGTTTAAATTGAGAAAATGTATCATTTAAAGAGAAAAATTAGGTGATTTTAAATTTCATGACAACACCACATCTCAAAAACGTTGGGACAAGGCCATGTTTACCACTGTGAGACATCCCCTTTTCTCTTTACAACAGTCTGTAAACGTCTGGGGACTGAGGAGACAAGTTGCTCAAGTTTAGGGATAGGAATGTTAACCCATTCTTGTCTAATGTAGGATTCTAGTTGCTCAACTGTCTTAGGTCTTTTTTGTCGTATCTTCCGTTTTATGATGCGCCAAATGTTTTCTATGGGTGAAAGATCTGGACTGCAGGCTGGCCAGTTCAGTACCTGGACCCTTCTTCTACGCAGCCATGATGCTGTAATTGATGCAGTATGTGGTTTGGCATTGTCATGTTGGAAAATGCAAGGTCTTCCCTGAAAGAGACATCATCTGGATGGGAGCATATGTTGCTCTAGAACCTGGATATACCTTTCAGCATTGATGGTGTCTTTCCAGATGTGTAAGCTGCCCATGCCACACGCACTAATGCAACCCCATACCATCAGAGATGCAGGCTTCTGAACTGAGCGCTGATAACAACTTGGGTCGTCCTTCTCCTCTTTAGTCCGAATGACACGGCTTCCCTGATTTCCATAAAGAATTTCAAATTTTGATTCGTCTGACCACAGAACAGTTTTCCACTTTGCCACAGTCCATTTTAAATGAGCCTTGGCCCAGAGAAGACGTCTGCGCTTCTGGGTCATGTTTAGATATGGCTTCTTCTTTGAACTATAGAGTTTTAGCTGGCAACGGCGGATGACACGGTGAATTGTGTTCACAGATAATGTTCTCTGGAAATATTCCTGAGCTCATTTTGTGATTTCCAATACAGAAGCATGCCTGTATGTCATGCAGTGCCGTCTAAGGGCCCGAAGATCACGGGCACCCAGTATGGTTTTCCGGCCTTGACCCTTATGCACAGAGATTCTTCCAGATTCTCTGAATCTTTGGATGATATTATGCACTGTAGATGATGATATGTTCAAACTCTTTGCAATTTTACACTGTCGAACTCCTTTCTGATATTGCTCCACTATTTGTCGGCGCAGAATTAGGGGGATTAGTGATCCTCTTCCCATCTTTACTTCTGAGAGCCGCTGCCACTCCAAGATGCTCTTTTTATACCCAGTCATGTTAATGACCTATTGCCAATTGACCTAATGAGTTGCAATTTGGTCCTCCAGCTGTTCCTGTTTTGTACCTTTAACTTTTCCAGCCTCTTATTGCCCCTGTCCCAACTTTTTTGAGATGTGTTGCTGTCATGAAATTTCAACTGAGCCAATATTTGGCATGGAATCTCAAAATGTCTCACTTTCGACATTTGATATGTTGTCTATGTTCTATTGTGAATACAATATCAGTTTTTGAGATTTGTAAATTATTGCATTCCGGTTTTATTTACAATTTGTGCTTTGTCCCAACTTTTTTGGAATCGGGGTTGTATTATTGCAGATGTTCCCGCAATGGCACTTCACTTCAGACACTTCCCCTGTTGGTGTGGTTTGGGTGAGCCGTCTTGTTATCCGTGTGCTTGCTGTAGCCCTCACCATTGCATCTGTCCCATTGAGTTTCTCATCCCCCCCCCCCCCCCCCCATCTTTACAGCCTTTCCTGGAAGTCACTGGTATCCCAGATGAATAACACTTAAATACACATCGTGGTGCTTTCTCCATCAGTCACTTAGTAAGTGACTGTAGCTTCCGGCCAGAAGACGAGGTCATCAGGTGGTGTCCAAATTTCATTAATATAGTAATATCAGTATGTTACTTTTCTTCTTTCTCCTTTTAGCGGACACCTTGATATCTACATATGATGTAAGCCTAAGATTTATAGGTCCTTGTTGGAGGAATCCATGCAGGTAATGCAGGGTTTGAGATGGGTACTAGACAGGGGCAGATTTAGGGCGGTGGTGGACCCCTGGGCTTAAACTATTGTTGGGACCCGTACACCTACATCCTGATATGACCCTAGAACTCATCCAAGCAGAAAAAAAAGTAAGGCTGCTATCACACAAAACAGAAGCTAATATAATATCACAGAGTAGCTTGTTATTGGCAGACAATTTTATGATATAATGGCAACTATAACTATTTCTCTATCAATTATTAAGAATTATAATTATCCCAAAGTCCATTACGATAATTACAAATGAGGTTAAATATCCAACTAGTGGTTGGACAAGACTAATAAACCAATATCCACAATGATACTTTTAAACACTCATTCGTCCAATAAGTTTTGCCTTATTATTGTAGATTGGAGTGAAATAAATAAAACACTAACTTGCAAACCATGCTGCTTTTTCTTTTTGCCATAGAAGAGCACAGCTGTATTACACACACCCTCCTTATGGTCATGTGTGAACGTATAGGAGTGCATTGGTTTTTCAGCATACAGTGGTGCTTGAAAGTTTGTGAACCCTTTAGAATTTTCAATATTTCAGCATAAATATGACCTAAAACATCAGATTTCCACACAAGTCCTAAAAGTAGATAAAAAGAACCCAGTTAAACAAATGAGACAAAAATATTATACTTGGTCATTTATTTATTGAGGAAAATTATCCAATATTACATATCTGTGAGTGGCAAAAGTATGTGAACCTCTAGGATTAGCAGTTAATTTGAAGGTGAAATTAGAGTCAGGTGTTTTCAATCAACGGGATGACAATCAGGTGTGAGTGGGCACCCTGTTTTATTTAAAGAACAGGGATCTATCAAAGTCTGATCTTCACAACACATGTTTTAGGAAGTGTATCATGGCACGAACAAAGGAGATTTCTGAGGACCTCAGAAAAAGCGTTGTTGATGCTCATCGGGCTGGAAAAGGTTACAAAACCATCTCTAAAGTGTTTGGACTCCACCAATCCACAGTCAGACAGATTGTGTACAAATGGAGGAAATTCAAGACCATCGTTACCAGGGGCGTAGCCATCATTTTAGAAGTGAGGGGGACAAATTGTTCAGAGGTCTGTTGAGTGATTTATCATCCTCTCGCATTCAATTGCACCTCTCCTTAGCAGCTAAAGAACCACATAACCACAAACAGCACAGCACCAGGGAACCGACTTTAGTTCTTTAAAATTATATACTATCAAAATCTAAAGTCAAAATCTATAAATCTATAAAGTAAAATTTATAAATAGAATTAAGAATAGTAGTAGTGACATAGCTAGTTATATTCTCTTCTCACCTGTGACCCTGCATAATCATCCCTATTGGCCTCTGGTCCACTGTCTCCTCTCTCACCCTGCTCTTTCTATTGTGGCAATAAAGATAAAAAAATATGTGGAAAGCAACATTTTGAAATAGAATTAGGAATACAGTAATAATAATCAGCAAATTCATGTACTTTAAACTTTAACTACCACAAAAATAAATTAAATCTTTACAAAAATAAAGGAACACAAATACATTTATATTCTTATTTTCTACCCAGAAGTGAGTAATCTTAGAGTAGCCAAAATAGTAACGTTACTCAAGTAAGAGTATTGTTACTTTAGAATAATATTACTCAAGTAAAAGTAAAACGTATTTTGCAACAAAACCACTCTTAAGAGTACAATTTATCCAAAAAGTCACTCAAGTAAATGTAACGGAGTAAATGTAACTAGTTACTACCGCCTCCAAGTTAGCTAGCTAGCTTAACTAACTAAATTGACATCTGTCATCTTTTAGCTAAACATTATCTACATTCAACAGCATTACTCAACTTACACGGTTTGTTTGGAAAAAAAACCCGTCTAAAATCTTTAGCCTCTTGGCTGGTTTGCTGAACATACAGAAGCGCTGCCCAGATCTGAATCACACCAAAGATACTCATACTATATTTTCTAAAGCGTCTCTGATCACACACGGCAGCGGGGTTTGTTTGCCGCCTTAGCTCCGCCTGCTCATGATGCGTTTAGAGGTGGCTCGGAAAAATGCGTTTCCACATGTTAAAAATGAATTGAGTGGTTGTAATGGCTGTAAAAAGTGCAGGGGACAGAGGGCACAAATACAGGAAGTGCGGGGGACATGTCCCCCGCGTACCCTACGCCCATGATTGTTACCCTCCCCAGGACTGAACAAGGGTGTGCATGGCAGGGTTGCAACGAGAAAGCCACTGCTCTCCAAAAAGAACATTGCTGCTCGTCTGCAGTTTGCTAAAGATCACGTGGACAAGCCAGAAGGCTATTGGAAAGTGTTTTGTGGACAGATGAGACCAAAATAGAACTTTTTGGTTTAAATGAAAAGTATTATGTTTGGAGAAAGGAAAACACTGCATTCCAGCACAAGAACCTTATCCCATCTGTGAAACATGGTGGTGGTAGTATCATGGTTTGGGCCCGTTTTGCTGCATCTGGGCCAGGACAGCTTGCCGTCATTGATGGAACAATGAATTCTGAATTATACCAGCAAATTCGAAAGGAAAACGTCAGGACATCTGTCCATGAACTGAATCTCAAGAGAAGGTGGGTCATGCAGCAAGGCAATGACCCTAAGCACACAAGTGATTCTACCAAAGAATGGTTAAAGAAGAATAAAGTTAATGTTCTGGAATGGCCAAGTCAAAGTCCTGACCTTAATCCAATCGAAATGTTGTGGAAGGACCTGAAGCCAGCAGTTCATGTGAGGAAACCCACCAACATCCCAGAGTTGAAGCTGTTCTGTATGGAGGAATGAGCTAAAATTCCTCCAAGCCGGTGTGCAAGACTGATCAACAGTTACCGGAAACGTTTAGTTGCAGTTATTGCTGCACAAGGGGGTCACACCAGATACTGAAAGCAAAGGTTCACATACTTTTGCCACTCACAGATGTGTAATATTGGATCATTTTCCTCAATAAAGAAATGACCAAGTATAATATTTTTGTCTCATTTGTTTAACTGGGATCTCTTTATCTACTTTTAGGACTTGTGTGAAAATCTGATGTTTTAGGTCATATTTATGCAGAAATATAGAAAATTCTAAAGGGTTCACAAACTTTCAAGCACCACTGTAGGTGCACTGATTGTGCCTTAATCCTGTGCAGGTGTAAGTCATTTGTGGTGTGTGCCCTGGCCAGAACATGCCCGAGAGTCAGTCTGATGCACGCAGGTGCGACATCGTGTAGATCAGGGATTCTCAACCTTTTCTACTTTAAAGTGCTGATGACACGTTTTTGACATCTTTGGCGATGTTTTATAACATAAAAAGTAATTCCCGATGATCCATATATTAATTCACAAAGGCGCCTATTTTACAAGTTATGATAAAAAACGCGGCTATTTGGGCAAATTTGACGGGGCTGCAGCACCCAGGAGACGAATGAGGAGGAGGAGCTCCATGACGTCAGCGAAAGAACCTTCCTCCTAACTTACCAGTTTGTTGTTGATGCGACAGGTGTTCAGTTTGTCATTATTAGTATATAAGTTATTATGCCTTCACGTTGTGTTGCCGGCTTTTGCTCCAAAACCCACAAGGATGGGGTAAGTTTATTCAAGTTTCACAGAGATCCCGAGCTGCATGCGAAGTGGGTGAAGTCAGGCCACTCGTGACAAGTGGGAGCCCTCACCAACATCCGTCCTGTGCTCTGAACACTTCGATTTGGATTGTTTTGACACCCTTCCCAGCTTAAAAGAATCTCTTGGGTGTTCAGTTCAGCACAAACGTGTGTTACTACCATCAGCAGTGCCTACACAGTGTTGCCAGATTGGGAGGTTTCCCGCCCAGTTGAGCGGTTTCAAGTGCATTTTGGTGGGTTTTGAACATATTTTGGGCTGGAAAACGTCAGCAGTATGTGTTGCCAGATACTGCTGAAGTTTTCCAGCCCAAAATATGTTCAAAACCCACCAAAATGCACTTGAAACTGCTCAACTGGGCAGGATTCCTCCCAATCTGGCAACACTGGCAGTATTCCGGAGGGGGTCTACTAGTAGCTATGCCAGATCCAAAGACAGTCCTCCTGTCAGAACGTGTTGTGAAACGACATAAGATAAAGGTACGTAGAGCTATAGATTCTACATGATAATCATAAATGTAATCATAAAGTCGGCGTGATATCAGTCATATATTTGCTTGTGAAAGCTTGTGGCTTTCATGTAACTGCCGCCTAGCAACGAGAGGCAAAGGGTAAAGAGGGTAGACTATCATAGATTCTATTCGGAAGAGATCAACACAATTCTAGACTCCCAGAAGAGGAAGAGCTAGCACTAGAGAGTTCACCGGCGTTTTCATGCGCCATTTCCATTGAGTAGAACCAGAGTAGAACAGCCAGTGAACCGCAGCGTGTTCTTCCGCTGACGTCACAACATGGCCGCGAGCCACGGACCCAGTTTTCTTGCGCTGTGCAATTAAAAGTTGGATATTTGCGTAACAACAGCTTCTTTTCATGTAATTATAACAGAAATCTAACATGTTTGCCATGTTGTATAGTTTATTTAAGAAATTGCATAGAGTCATGTTCGTGTCATCAGCCCTTTAAGGCCAACCTATTCAAACTTGTAATGGGTCAAGGCCCACTAAAAAGATCCCCAATTATTTTGGCTCATCTATTCTATTAGAATCTAATAATCTATTGTAAAGTGTATTAATGGAATGCAACATCACTCCCTGCTACACATGGGAGCCCAGGAATTAAATAAATGCAATAAACTGTTTAATTGTAGGTATTGTATTTAAAACTGTATGGATGTGCCAGAAGCCAAACCATGCATGCAGAACATTCTCAGTTAAAAGGGATTAAAGATCCAATGGTGGTGTCTGGTCCATTAACACAAGAACTTATTGCTATGTTTATGTACAAGAACCAAGTTATTAAAACCAAGAAGTACACTCAAAAGAAGTGGATATAGAACCCACTCAGTGGGATTAGATCCTTACATATTAACAAAGAAGGATTTTTCCTACGAGTTGGAAAATTATCCATCCGTTGAGTTCCCCGACTTCTTAAACTACCTGGTGCTGCAGACATTGTTCAAACAGATGAAAACCTGGGAGAGCATGGAGGCATACAACTTTTTATATGTGGCTGGGTTAAAGCTCTTTGGGGGGGGAGATCAGGACACTACAAGATAGATGGTGGTAGACGGATCTAAGTCCAGGAAGTGTTTATTAGCAGGCATGATATTTAAGTCACGTTAATTTTTAAAGCACGTTTAACAGTAGACATTGTTGCAAAGCAGCTTTACAGAGAAGTAAATACTTTAAACCGGGGCTAATTTTATCCTTAATCTCTCCCCAATGTGCAAGCCGGTGGCGAGGAAGAAACCTCGAGAGGAACCAGACTCAAAGGGGAACCCATCCTCATTTGGGTGATAATGTGATTATAAATAACTTGCTTCTATAAGTGTCCTATAGAGTCACAGAGTACAACTGCGTAACCAGGAAATTCATTATAGTTTTAGCATGAAGTCTGTTTTGCTGGAGTTATAAACTGTTTATGTCGGCTGTAGTTCTCAGACATAAATGCATTACTGTAAGTGTCCAGAGCATCTTCCAAATGTTTTTTTTTTTTAACAAAGCAAAACAGAAAGCAGAGTATTTAAACAGCATTTTAAACATGGCTAGAAACAAACAAATGTTTTCGCACAGCCTCTGTGAAAACAGCTTCTGTATCGGTGCGTGCTGATTTGCACTCAAATCAGTACCAGGTGTTTCCCATAATGACCGGGTCCCAAGCACACGCACAACGCGCTCCATGAGCACATGTGGCCACGCGAGCTGCGCCACACTCGAGTGCATGACAGTCAAATGTTCATCTGCTGTGTTACCACAACTTTTAGCTGATGCCATCAAAACGCCTCATTTTCATCGATAACCCATCGCAAAGCATTCCGAGCTGTAGTGTGACCACTTTTTTTTTTATTAATCAAAGGCTTATTATTCACAATCCCATTGTGAGCGAAAATCATAACTATACTTTCATGGAGTCATAGGGAAAAATGAATTTATTTTGGTGTCTATTACTTTAAATAAGGAAGAACACAACAGTATGCTGTAAATAATTAACATGATGCAAAACTGGCACTGCTGTCAGAGATGCGTTTATAGAAAATTAATCACCATCTGACCAATCAGAGTTGAAAACTAATCAATCAGCCCAGTGATATACATTCACTGGCCACTTTATTAGGAACAACCATCCACCTGCTGGTTTATGCAGTTCAGCCAATCCCTTAACAGCAGCACAATGCATACAGTCATACAGATACAAATCAAGAGCTTCAGTTTAATGTTCACTTCAAAACACCAGAATGGGAAAAATTGTGATCTCTGTGACTTTCACGGTGGTGTCGGTGCCAGATGGACTGGTTTGAGTATTTCAGAAACTGGTGATGTCCTGGGGTTTCCCCACACACAATGGTGCGAAAAACAAAAAACATTGAGTGAGCGACAGTTCTGTGGCTGGAAACAAACATCTTGTTGATGAGAGGTCAGAGGAAAATGGTCAGAGTGGTTTGAGCTGCCAGGAAGGATACAGCAACTCTTTACAACTGTGGCGAGCAGAAAAGCATCTCAACATACAACAGCAGACGACCACTTTGGGTTCCACTCCTGCAGCCAACAACAGGGATCTTGAATCAAGAACAAGTTCCTATTAAAGTGGCCAGTGAGTGTACAGTGGCGCTTGAAAGTTTGTGAACCCTTTAGAATTTTCTATATTTCTGCATAAATATGACCTAAAACATCATCAGATTTACACACCAGTCCTAAAAGTAGATAAAGAGAACCCAGTTAAACAAATGAGACAAAAATATTATACTTGGTCATTTATTTAGTGAGGAAAATGATCCAATATTACATATCTGTGAGTGGCAAAAGTATGTGAACCTCTAGGATTAGCAGGTAATTTGAAGGTGAAATTAGAGTCCAGTGTTGTCAATCAATGGGATGACAATCAGGCGTGAGTGCGCACCCTGTTTTATTTAAAGAACAGGGATCTATCAAAATCTGATCTTCACAACACGTTTGTGGAAGTGTGTCATGGCACGAACAAAGGAGATTTCTGAGGACCTCAGAAAAAGCATTGTTGATACTCATCAGGCTGGAAAAGGTTACAAAACCATCTCTAAAGAGTTTGGATTCCACCAATCCACAGTCAGACAGATTGTGTACAAATGGAGGAAATTCAAGACCATTGTTACCCTCCCCAGGAGTGGTCGACCAACAAAGATCACTCCAAGAGCAAGGCGTGTAATAGTCGGCGAGGTCACAAAGGACCCCAGGGTAACTTCTAAGCAACTGAAGGCCTCTCTCACATTGGCTAATGTTAATGTTCATGAGTCCACCATCAGGAGAACACTGAACAACAAATGGTATCCATGGCAGGGTTGCAAGGAGAAAGCCACTGCTCTCCAAAAAGAACATTGCTGCTTGTCTGCAGTTTGCTAAAGATCACGTGGACAAGCCAGAAGGCTATTGGAAAGTGTTTTGTGGATGGATGAGACCAAAATAGAACTTTTTGGTTTAAATGAGAAACGTTATGTTTGGAGAAAGGAAAACACTGCATTCTAGCACAAGAACCTTATCCCATCTGTGAAACATGGTGGTGGTAGTATCATGGTTTGGGCCTGTTTTGCTGCATCTGGGCCAGGATGGCTTGCCATCATTGATGGAACAATGAATTCTGAATTATACCAGTGAATTCTAAAGGAAAACGTCAGGACATCTGTCCATGAACTGAATCTCAAGAGAAGGCAGGTCATGCAGCAAGACAACGACCCTAAGCACACAAGTCATTCTACCAAAAAATGGTTAAAGAAGAATAAAGTTAATGTTTTGGAATGGCCAAGTCAAAGTCCTGACCTTAATCCAATCGAAATGCTGTGGAAGGACCTGAAGCCAGCAGTTCATGTGAGGAAACCCACCAACATCCCAGAGTTGAAGCTGTTCTGTACGGAGGAATGGGCTAAAAGTCCTCCAAGCCGGTGTGCAGGACTGATCAACAGTTACTGGAAATGTTTAGTTGCAGTTATTGCTGCACAAGGGGGTCACACCAGATACTGAAAGCAAAGGTTCACATACTTTTGCCACTCACAGATGTGTAATATTGGATCATTTTCCTCAATAAATAAATGACCAAGTATAATATTTTTGTCTCATTTGTTTAACTGGGTTCTCTTTATCTACTTTTAGGACTTGTGTGAAAATCTGACGATGTTTTAGGTCATATTTATGTTGAAATATAGAAAATTCTAAAGGGTTCACAAACTTTCAAGCACCACTGTAAATACTACCAAACCCCTTCCTTTTGTTCTACCATGCTGGAAAACTTATTTTACGGAATAACCTCATTTCAAATGCACAAACTGCCAAAATATTTCTGAAGGTTTTCTGATACCCAGGTCATAATGGACATGACAGTAAGTAAGAGCTTGGACTTCATGAAGACACTTAAGTCATACAAGAGATTGCTATTTAAACGGTCATTAAATGAACACTATACCAGGGTCTGGGCTTGAAAATGGTGAGCTAAAAATGTTATGTACTGTATACACCAAAAACATCACTCAAGACACAATATATTGAGCAAAAGGCAGTCAGTATTTTATAGACAAGCATTCGATTCTCAGTGAGAATATTGCATTGCTCAGGCAGTCCCTCAAATACTTTACAAAAAGCAGGTGTTGAGGTGGCTCTAATTCCAACATTATACTTTACTATGTATATACACATTTCTTTTTAAAAATGCATGTAACCTAGAAGGAATGCTTTCTGGCTAAGATCAAGTTAAGTGAAAAGGTAAATACTAGCATATTCTAGTCTTATTTACAGATTTAAAAGTCTACAATAAATTACTAAAACCAACATGAAATTGTTTTAGACATGAAAGGCAAGGACTGATCCCAACAATGCACCGTCATTAAAATCTCAGAGTTAAATATGGGAGAAGGGTTACGAATCGGAGCTGTAAATGGTCATGTTCGAGTCTTCTACGCTAGTATAAGGGATGAGTGGAAAGTGGTTTGTACCATGTGGTCAAGGCAAATGTGACCATCTTCCACCACCCACTAGTGGTCAAAAAGCGAAATTACAGAAACATTGGATACTGATAAAGTAACTGGGACAAGCTTGGGGTAATACATCAGATAAACAGTTACCTGGTCTTAAACAGTAAGCGCTTTGAAATTCTCATTTCATCTGATACAGCATCGTTTATAAAATCACAAATCGCACAGTATTGAACGGTAACGATGCAGCCCAAAGTTGGGTGTGGTTCTAAAACAGTCCAAAAGTGATGATATGGCTCTGTTCTCAAAAGCTGAGCAAGAGCATCCTGAAAACACTGGCAGCATCTGGGTCTCAGCAACGCCAGAGTCTGTTTAATCTGTTCTGACTTTGAAATCTGGACGTAGAATCACCTTGCAGTGTAAAGTCCGTTAGCAGTGTGACCTCTGATCTGGAGGCAAACTGTCCATCAGACACTTAAGCTGCTCCTCGCCGAGTTTGATCTTATCCTCCAGTTTGCGCTGTTCGATGATGAGGGCCGACTTCATCTTGACGAAGTGTTCGTAGTCGGCCAGGTTCTCTTCCTGCAGGTAGCTGGCCAGGATGTCGTAGACGACTCGTTCTCGCCGGTCCAGGTTGTCCTTCAGCTCCTTGGCGTCCTCGTGCTGTCGGATCAACAGCTTGCGCTTCTCCATCAATGTGCGCTGTAGAGGAATGATCAGATTGCTGTTGAAGTTTTTAGTAGAAAAAACATCAAACGTATCGGTCTGTTCACCTTGAATATCTATTACAACCAAGTCAATCAGAATATAAAAGTTAGTATATAAAAAGTCACCTCATGCATAAGGCAGTACGAGGGATATAGCTGTTATTATCTAAGACACCAAGCTGGTAAATGTATGTTTGCCTCCTCCCCCCAAAAAAACCCCCACATCCCACTGTATTCAGTTCACAATTGTGTGCTGCTGTGCCATACTGCTATGCAATAATGGTCTCATGATCAATATGCCTAGAGAACAGATGCCAATCAAATTCCTCACTTCAGATCTTTACATAACTAATTCTGAACATGTAATCCACTGAGCTCGTCTCAGCTGTCCTGTTATCTCCTCACCCTTTCCTCGAGCGGGGCATCCTCCTCCAGGCTGTTGAGGGCGTTCTCTACACGTGCCAGTCGTCCAGACAGAGACAGCAGCAGGCTGACCACTTTGTCCAGGTCCCCGACGAACATGCGGAACTTCTCCAGCTCGTTGGGTTTGCAGACGGTCTGCACGGTGGCCTCTACCTCCTCGCCCAGAGTGTTGTTGTCCTGCATGTCCTCCTGCAGACTCTCTCGTGCCTCCCGCAGCACCTGCAGCTTCTTACTGAGGCTCTCGATCAGTTCATGCTGCACATGAAAACAGAGAAGTGTGTGAATGCAGTCAAAGTCTCCTACTACAGCTCTCTCTGAACCTTTCTTGTAGTTTAAGTATGTAATCTTTATTTACTTGAATATATGTGCCAAGTTTTTTTTTTTTTGATTGGGAGGACAAAAATAAAAAAAAAGTACATGTCGGGGAAGCCATGGCCTAATGTGTAGAGAAGCAGCTTTGGGACCAAAAGGTCACCAGTTCAATTCCCTGTACCAGCAGGAATGGCTGAAGTGCCCTTCACCTAATCCCCAACTGGTCCCTGGGCTGCTCTGGGTAAATCGCATCTTGCATGGATAAGAGCATCTGTTAGATGCCTGTAATGTAATGTAATGTAATTAATTTTTTTCGCAGTGCGGTTTCCGTCAAATCCTGCGCTCCGACTGGCTGGCGACCGGGTCCGTATCCTACGGTACGGACCCCAGTTACGGACCTCTGGCGACTCGCTCGTTCACAACAACACAAACAGTAGCAATTTGTGTCAACATTTATCTTTTTTATAAGATTTTTATCAAAAATCTTATACATTTTTGCCAGTATTTCTCAGCATAATAGCATTAATTTTACATCATGGATAGTGATAACGACAGTGTTCACAGCGGAAGCGAGTTTTACTACCCTGAGAAAGAAGAAATAAAAGAAAACATTTCAGGATAAAACTAAAAACCTCTAACTGTTGCTAACGCTGAGCAAAAACATGGCTGAATCCTGAATGACTCAGTTTTGTATAAATAGGGGACTATATAGGCAGCAAAATGTAGGGTTTTTTTTCCTGCCATGGAAGTGAACTTGTACACCAAGAAGGAAGCCATTTGCATTACAGCTGTGAATGAGGATTCAAAATGGCGGCTCAGGTCGGTTTTCCCTTTCGGGCGCTCTCGTTTTCTGTTAGAATTTGGTAAAGAAAAAAATAAATATATTATTTACCAGCTTAAGGTCGGTCCGTATAGTGAAATACCGTGACCTCGGCCTTGAATACTGACCTTGGCCCAGAGGGCCTCGCTCAGTACTTTTAAGACCTCGGTCACAGTATTTCACGATACGGGCCTCCCAGCTGGTAAATAACATATGTCTTTGTTGTGCAGCACAGTTCTTACACACCAGGGGTCGGTTCCAGAAAGCAGCATTTCTTTCATCTAAATGTTTAATAAGTAGGTTACACACTATTATAATCTTATGCCTTAACTGTCAGCCGTTTGTTTGAAAATAAATTAAATTGTGAAAAAATTTAAGCACCATGATTTCAGCTGAATGCAATACATTTTTATACCCCCCCCCAAAAAAACCCCCAAACAAACAAAAAACCCACCCAGCTCCTATTTACCAGGGCTACAACGATCCACTAAGACACCGATTCGATTCAATTCAATTCGGCAACTAAATATAAAGGACAAACAAACCTCAGATTTTAAACTTTAACAAAATCCCATTGAAATTTGTCTGGAAAGCTGAAAACTTTCCAAATGCTGACTAGGGAATATATGCAAGTATAAAATGCTTAAAACAAAACCATATATAAAATAAAAGTTAAAATAAGGATATTTTGGCAACTTGAACTGATGAATTCTTGAGCATTTGCTGAAACATGTACTACTAGGAATGGAATATCTTGGCTCAAGGACATTTATCATGTTTTTAAACCCATCATTCTGTACGGTACAGTATGGCCGCATATCATACGCGAGGAAGCCACCAATAGCCTTCAAAATAGTTTTATTTCTAGTTTCATTCAGTTTTGGTCTGTTAACGTCATCAGTCAGGTTTAACTGCCCCCATGTATCTGGTTTTACTACTTTCGTAACACTTTCAGTTTTCAATTCAGCGGCACTTACTCCGTTTACATCCATGTTGTGTTTTCGCTTTAAATGATTTGCGAGGTTTGTAGTTGACCCTCCCTTACACTTCACATCAGCGTAACATGTGTGGCACGTTGCAATGTCCTTCGTGTCTTCTCGAAACCCAAATTGTAGCCAAACTTTTGATTTAAGATGAGATGAAGGATTTTTAAGCTTGGCTTCCACCATTTTGGTGCCCAGCAATGGCGTTGCCCATGTAAAGTGTTGGCTACTCTGATTGGACAAGAGCAAGGACCGAAACCAATCAAACTGCACATTTTATTTAGAAGCAAAGCTGTGCTCCATTCCGACTGATTGCTTTCTTGCATCGGTTTAACAATACAAGTGCAATGGTTACGCAGTGTGTTTATAAATCAGTAAAAATTGAAATAAAAAAAATGTCGGCAAATCGAACTGAAAATACAGCTACATGAATCGGTAAGGCAGGTATGAACTTGATTTTCAGTACACTGTGGTGAATCGTTGCAGCCCTACCATTTACATAAATAGTAATCCAATTTCAACTATAGCTTATAAACACACAAATACAACCAGAGAAATTGTAGTCAGATTTCCAGTTTGTTTGGATGCGGTGTTGTGGTGAATCAGCAGTGTGTTTACTATGAGCGAACCCTACCTTCTTGTTAGCGAGCTCAGTGTCATTTTCCTCCTCCAGCTCCTCTTCAGATTCGATCTCTACACTCTGTTCCTGCATGTCCTTCATTTTAATAAGTAGCTCCGCTTTGGGAGCTGACGTGCTGTAATAAGCTGAGCTGGTCGCCAGAGCCGCTGCTGCAGCGGCGGCCGCCGCCATGTCGTCCTCCTCCCTCCTGAGAAAGCAAGGACAGGTATCAGTACTGAACACCGAACAATTGTGTTGTCCGAAAAACAGTACAGAGAAAGATTCACAAGGTTGTGTGTGTGTCAACGTGTTTGTATGCACTTAATAGGAATAACAAATTTAATCATGAACACATCAAAAACTAATTCAGAATTCTACATCCAAAAGTATGAAGTTGTCATTCTGCATTCAATCACCAGGGGGCCACAACTTTCATAACATTACTGCCATGTACAAAGACCAGTACAGACACAGTGTTGGAGACAGGAACTATAAAAACAATACAAAAACAAAAAGGCACCTCAAATATTTACTAAATAATACTATATTCATAATCTGGAAGTACATTTCATTCTTATGAACCCTTAGCCTATATTTCATAACCAAGACAACACGTACAACTGAACACTACAGACACCAGAGTGCAAACCCCCCCCCCCCCCCCCCCCCCCAAATAAATAAATAAAAGGGTAAAACCATGATCTGACCTCTCTTCAGAGCTACGTGAGGACAGTCTGGGCACAGCTCTCCTGCGTTGGTGCGCCTCCTCAACCAGCTGCTCTCCTTCTGGGAAAATCCCTTCCATCAGGTCCATAGTGGTCCTCCTCTTACTCTGGTCCAAAATGTCCGCCAAGGACTTATCTTTGTCTATGATGTCCCTGGCCAACACCGCTCTCTTCTCATCTTCCTCAGAGTGACAGGAAGCACCGAGGCTGCCTGAGGAGACTCCGTTAGTGCTCTGATCCACACAGGGGCCTTTCTGTGGCTCCTGAGGTCCTGAGACATCAACATGAAGCTCCTGCTCCTTCTGAGAGCCCACGGTTTCCTTTCCTGGCTCTCTTTGACGTGTGTATGTGCAAAATGGAGAGGAGGATTGCTCTGGGGCTCCTAGACTGGTCAGAGACAAGACTGTGGGTTGTGAGCTGAGAGGTGTCTTGGTGCTTGGGTGAAGGTACTGTCGATTTTCTTTCTCTGTACTGCTTTCAGAGTGGACGATCTTGATGGGCACTTTTTTCACAGTGGTGCTATCGTCAATCGCCTTGTCCATCCTAGAACAGAATACGCACGGTGAGAAATCATGCTGGAGACTGCAGTGATGCCTTGGAACAACTGATGACTCTAAATAAAATTTTCTAGAACAACAACAACTTCAAGAACAAAATCACATGCTTGTGAAATTCCTCTCTGCATTTAACCCATCTGAAGCAGTGAACACACGTGTGCACGCGCACACACACGAGCAATGAGCACACACACATACCCAGAACAGTGGGCAGCCATGCTAACAGCACCCAGGGAGCAGTTGGGGGTTAGGCTGCCTTGCTCAAGGGCACCTCAGCCCAAGGCTGCCCCGTATTAACCTAACCACATGTCTTTGGACTGTGGGGGAAACCGGAGCACCCAGAGGAAACCCACGCAGACATGGGGAAAGCATGCAAACTCCACTGGGCTCAAACCCAGAACCTTCTTGCTGTGAGGCAACCATGCTAACCACTTACACCACTGTGCCGCCATATTTCATGAGCAATATTCAAGATTAAAAATGCAAAAACGGAGAAATCAACACTGATGTCGAACTCCAAATACCTGTAGATTAAGCCTGTACATGAACATTGATTCCCCCCCTCCAATTTTCTCCCTAATTTGGTCACTTGCCAGCTTGCCAAGCCCTACCCACTAGCTAGCTTTCTCCTAATTACTTTCGATCAACGTCCGCTAAAAAACAGGGAGGGTGAAGACTGACAAACGCTTCCGCTGATGCACGTAAAACCATGCTCTATCATTTCAAACTGTTACTCATGCTCAGTCACTGGGTAATAAAAACACGCATAGAGGAAAGCACTACCTACCCTCTTTTGCATACATGCCACTCAGGACCATTAAAATATATTGCGAGATGGGCAATTCCATGTAAATGTCAACCTCACCATGCAAAAATAAAGCAACATGTAATACATCAAAACCACTCCCAGAGATCTCACCTAGGCCTGTATTTTACAGATGTGAATAAGTTGAACCAATTTGTAACCAACCTAATATGTCACTGTCAGTCTTTCTTTCTTATAATGTAAAACCCAAGCTAAAATCAACTTTGATCATGTACAATTCTATATTATTGCCACAAGCCACAGAAATGTATGCTAAAATCCACAAAACAGCAAAACAATAGCCATCCTAAATATTTAAGAACTTTGATAGTTTTAGCTGATATTTAGAGAGTTTTTCAAAGGGTTATGGTGGTTAAATTGCTGATTTTCTAAACATATGCCATGTCTATTTCAGACGCGTCACATCCATAACGGAATTTCGTCACATCCATAACGCTGACTTTTCCTTCCGAAACTCTGCATGAAATACAAAATATTTTAAACAAAGATTTTTTAATATTCACCTTGGACCCCTCTATCAAATGGATATCTCCATTTCGACATTAGGTTTACAATTTCACAGAGTTTGATAAAAATGTACAGTCACCCAAGAAAAGTGATACTTTTTCTGTCACATCCATAACGCATCTTTTATTGGCGTTTTCTGGCATGCCCTAGATGTACTATGGGAATTGTTCTTGTTCTATCACTTCTCCAGTATGGTACAGCCTTAAAATATGCAACACCTGTTTAAATACTGGGAGACAATAAAACATGCACTGGGTCATTTGTTGCCATTTTGAGTTCAAGTGTCACGTCCATAACGCTGGAATTGCTCAGATGCATCATGTAGATCATTGTACATCATGCACAACTTCAAAAATAATAGCTCCAAAATTTACAATAAAACAAACCAAAAAAGGCCAAGGAGAAAAAGGGGAAAAATAAATCTTAATGTTTGTTATTTGTTACAAAGAGTAGCAATGCATATAGAAAAGCACAAAATCACCAAAAAAACCACACACTAAAAAACCCCCCAAATCTTAGACTGTCCTTCCCACCCTCTACATGAGGAGCTGATCAGCCACAGGAGCACGTTCAGTAAACGGCTGATTCTTCCACGCTGCACAACCGAGAGACACAGGAAATCATTCCTACCTGTTGCAGTCAAGCTGCACAATGCCACTGTATAACTGTGGTACACTGTCTTACCATGTATACTGCATCCTTAACTCGGGTGCAATATATGTATATAGGAATCATTGTATATAAAAATCACTTCATTTTGCTTTTACTGAAGTTATTGAACTTACTTAAATTCATTTTATTTTAATTTATTCTTTTTTCAGACAATTTTATCTTCCATTTTTAGACACGTTTACTACTACTTTGATTCAAGAGCTTGGCAGCAAATTTGAATTTCCCTCTGGGGATTAATAAAGTGATTCTGATTCAGTATTATTCTGATTCTGATATATACATATATATTCATTCCTGCCTTCAAATGATGGTTTTTTTTTTCCTCATGCCCAATATAATAGCACACTCCAACTTTGGACTCCTCCCTGTGAAAGGAGTTCTGGGAACTCGCAGAAAGGCCTGTACAAAAATACTGCTGGTCTTCAGAAAAAAAAAAAGACAAACAAAAAGCAAGACTGAGAACTTCTAAATGTGAGACATGCATGGAGAACTACTGAATCATTCAGTAACCATTTCCAGCACAGACGTATATGAATAAGTTTCTTGTACGAGATCGAGCACAACAACAAGAGCAGAGTCGTAATTAAATCACCGCTCTGAAGATCAGCATAACTTCCAGTGATCGTTTGGAGAGTGCAGCTGAAACAGAAATCCAGCTGCGGTGTGCCAGTGGAAAACCTTCATGAGCTCCAACTCCTCATCCTGCTGCATTAAGTGGTGGTGTTACTAAGATCTGGAGGAATGTCTTACCTTCCTGTAGCTTCATCCTGCTGAGAGACAGAGACAGGGGGCTTGTCAGTCAGTCTCTGAGGAGCGAAGTGAGGTGATGGTGAACGCTGCCCTTCCATGCTGGGTGGAGTCAGGTGGGCAGGAGGCTCAGGAAGAGGAGGAGGAGGAGGAAGGGGTATGGACTCTGGTTGAGTCTCCTCCTCTCTTTTTGAACCCTTGCTATGCCCTGGGGCCTTCCACGATACTGGGGCGTCTTTAACAGGAGAGTGAGAGACACCGGTTCCACCCTGGGAGGTGAAGAGAGGAGCACTGGCCTCGGGGCGTTTGGACTTGTCCAGGCGCGTCAGAGGAGGTCTCAGAGAAACTGAGCCTTTGTTCTTCGTATTGGAAGAGGGATCGGTGAGGATGCTACGATCGGAGAAATGCTGAGAAGGACCAGCAGGGATGGGAGGAGATTTACAAGTGGATGGTGGATCTGAGAAGTTTCTCTCCAACTCTCCTCCTGCCAAAAGTGATGCTGGTTCTTGATTCGACTTGGGCAATAAATGCTTGTATCCTTCGTCACTTAACCTGAGGGAAAATACGTATAGATATTTCAGTACATGTACACTGGATCTGCAAAAGCACATCAAAAGCTGAAACTGTGAATGTGCTCGTCCTTTCTAATGCACAAAGCTTTACAGTGTGCTGCATAAATCGATAAGAAAGCAGACATTGCTCCCACATTTCACCATCTCTCCATGGTAACTCCCAGGCTGGTTGTCATACCCTACATATTTCTGTTCCCACAAGCCTGTCACAATCTGGGTAATGAATGTTCTTTCCCTGCAGCTACCGGCCAACAGAGCACTTTTCTCCACTCAGTCTCAATTGTTTGGCTTTTTTTTTTTTAAATACTCTCTTTGCTGTCAGTGTTCGTAGATTTATATGTCGTGGCAGCAAAGAGGGACAGCAAGTCTCTTGTGGAGCTGTTTTATGTAGGAATGGTAGGTTACTGAGGGCCTTTTATAAAACATTTCAGACATACAACACACACATTTGGTATAGAGAAGAGCTAGAGATGGACTAAATACTTCTGTAAAAGAAACATTCCAAATCATAATTATTATTTTTAAAAGCTAACATCCATTCACAAAATACAAGTTGAAACAGCTTCCTAAGTAACTTGGCTTACTTGATTTTAAGAGTTGAGCCCATTTTCACTACACTAAAATATTTCTGATCCTCATCATTTGAAATCATACTCTAGCCTGACCACAATTCACGTCCACATAGACGATTCAAATACCTGTTAGGCACAAAGCAGCAGCAGCTGGACTTTGCAGAAAGAGACAAAGTGGCATTTTCTCTGAAGAATAGAAAAGAGAAACAGGAAAAAAAAAACCTAAACAAACAAAAAGATAATGGAATAGCCTGTGTCCGGACACAGGGCGGGAAAAAAAAGCAACAGGACATGCAAAGACGTGCACAGGCTGTGAGACTGATTAATAAAACAAAATAAATAAGTATGAACTACAACTTTTAAACACCACATGCCATAAGAAGAGAAAATCCGTTTTGACATACAGTACTGTGCAAACGTCTTAGGCACTCTATACATTTTTTTTTTCCATACAAACTGTTATAGATTTCTATTTTATGACTTCTACATTGAGTCAGTACAAAAACATTTTAGAGCTCCAAATATTCGTTTTCCAGCACAAAATTAAATGTTTCCATCTGAGCAGCATATTACAAAAAGAGAGCACTTTTCAGATTAAAAAAGAAAACATAATGAAGGCTGCTGGGTTTTGGTGCAAAATTAAGAAGCGAGTGTGACAGTCAAAGTGTCCAGAAGAACTGTGGCTGGTTTTGTAAGATGCTCAGTAAGGTGATGTTTACATTAGACCGTATCCGTCTCGTTTTCGTCGCGGATGCACTGTCCGTTCACATTAAAACGCCGGGAAACGACTCCACAGGCGGAACAACTTGAATCCGCCAGGGCCCACGTATTCAATCCATTACGTATCTGGTCTGGTGCTGTGTAAACATTGAGGAACGAGGATACGCTGTGCTGAGCTCTAGCTGACGTCGTCATTAGACAACGTCACTGTGACATCCACCTTCCTGATTCGCTGGCGCTGGTCATGCCACGTTGGTCATGTGACGCGACTGCTGAAAAACGGCGCGGACTTTCACTTCCTGCTATTTGTCCCGAATCACTGCTCGTGCGCTTCACTCGCGCGCTCTGTGAGCTGCGCAGGGCCGGAGTGCGCACCCTCCAGAGGGCACTTGCTGTTCAGGGCGGAGTGATTTGGAGCGCAGGATGCCTGCAGAGCCGAGCGTATCCGTGTATTGGCGTTGCTGTGTGCACGCGAATCGTTTTAAAAACGTTAATCTGATGATCCGCTGATACAGTCTAATGTAAACACCACCTAAAACCTACAGCTCATTTCCTTATAATATGCACTCAAATGTACCTGAGACTACTATTTATTTTTTAAGCAAAGGGTTGTCTCACACCAAACATTGACTATTTCATTTCTTATGGCTTACTACGGTTTATAGTATTTTTTATTTTTTTTTTAAATGTTGAAACATTCCATTTTTGAAAACCCATTTTTGGTCTACAGCATTTCTTTACACGCGCCCAAGACTCCTGCACAGGACTGTACAGTACGTGCAGTTTGACAGAGTCCGCAGCCTACGAGTTGGAGTCAAACATGCATACAAAGAGGCAGAACAGATGACTGAATCTGTTATTTGTGTGTAATACACGTGCTGAGCAAAATAGGTGTGTGTTTAATGTCAGCGTGCACAGACATGCAGTGAACCACCAATTAAGTCTTGACAGTCTGTAATCACCGAGTGCACAGAAACAAGAACAATACTAACCAATCTCAGTGCTGGTCACTAATTCTCACCAATCTCAGACACATTACTTAGCTACGATGAGAATTATTAAGCTTCTCTGTTACAGCTCAAACAAGCAACCCCCCCCCGAAAACTAAAAGCAGTGCTCCTTACCAGCACAAACCCCTCAGAAATTAAGACTCAATATTACAGAAAGAGCTCTCACCACGGCCGTCTCATTGTTCCAGAAGATCTAGCTGTTTGGACTTGCAGGTGCTTCTTGGAGCACAGCATCTCTAAGCTCACCTGGGTGGGGCCACTTGCAGTGCAACCCTGGTTTTACACTCTTTCATGCAAGTTAGGTTGTGTGACACAATGAAAAAGTTAAGTTAAAGTAGGCTACTTAAATGGGATTCTTAACCGCTCCAAGTTTCACTTGAATCAGCTAACAGGTTTCACTTTAAGTCACTGCGCACCCCCCTAAAACAAAAACCTGTGAGACACAAATCTGCATGCATATTGGAAAATAACATACTAAAATACAGGTTTTTTTTTTTCCCTAAAAACAGGTCTTTACGAATGACAGGTCTGGGTAATATCAATTTTTTATCTGACTACAATATTAAAAGGTTGCTGTTGAATCGAACGAGTTAACCTAAACAGCTTTCTGAGAGCTTCAAAGTGACTTGCGGACAGCACGAACAGTAAACATGCTCTTCACAACACCTTAATTACAGGCAGGAGAAGACATGATAATTTTATAGGGTGCAATTTAACAAGCTTATGATGATGGATGTTTTGTTTAAAAGGGCAACATGCCAATTAAAGTGAACCACCCCTTACTTTTACCCAAAGGAGACAGAGTGAGAATGAAGAGAAGCCTGCAAATCTGACAGATGATGTAGAAAGACAGACAGAATGAAAAATAACTGCAAGGTCAATACTGTCTGAGAAAAACAGCACACAGAAGCAGAACATACTTTATACAGAGCAATTGAAACAGATTAAAAAAAAAAAAAAGGACTAGAGCGGCAGCTACAATTCTTGACACCTTAATCTTTTGGCTGGTGCAAAAGTAGAAGAGACTTTCAATATGTAAATTGTGCATGAATAATTACTCAGACTTCCACTGGAAAAAAAAAAAAAAGGAGTCGATTCCTGGTTACTTAGCGCATCAGATCACATGACACTGTTCAATTATTGACACCCAGATTATTTATATTAAAAAGAAAAAAAATTGGTAAGTTAACAAAATAGTTACACACACATTTAGTACAAAATCTCTTCTATAAATATATCGATGTCGGTGCTTACGTAAATGAGGAAGTAATTCTAATGTTCGTAAACAAATGAACTGATGTTTAACCTGTCAGAAAATCTTTTTGTTCCACTTTAAGTATTTTCGTAGATCACATTTTGTTAATCATTCATTGTCGTTTGCATTAATTTCTAGTTTACCAATAAACTAGAGACAATTGACATTGTAACCCCATGAAAATCCAGCTCAAAAGGTCACGTCATTCCTCAAACCAAAACTTATTACATCTAAAAATATAAAATGTCTACTGATACAGTAATATGTGGTAAATATTAACAACAAACTGCGCCAAAAAAAAAAAAAGATCGGAATGGAACAGAAAAATCTGAATATTTCAAGGATATAACTTTTTATATGCTATGAATTTAATTCTGATCCAATTATTGCAATAGGATACCAAATGCTCTATAAACATTCCATTCTGTTATGGATCAGAAAATCAATCACAGCACTTTTATTTTTTTAAAAAAAGTACTTCATCTGCTTCAACAATGTTACACAAAGATCGATCCATAACAGTTGTAAATGTCACTTAATTCCACAGGGTGTCGATAATGGTGGACACCGGTGAAAGCGATCGCAATTATCGACACCTCACATGATTTCTCAAATGCGCGTTTAGATACAAAATGGCGACTGTCAAATGAAAAAGAGTAAGAAAAAGCCTAGGTCACAACCGGACGTACGATTTTTTTGGCCGTGCGATTTTTGGCGTTTCCCCAAATCGCTGCGTTTTTTTTTTTTGTTCGTGGAGAAAGCTGCACGTTGGCCGTAAGTTTGTCTTGCAACCTGAAAAAAAGTAGGCACCCGTAAAGTTTGTTTGACATGACAAAGAACCTCTACGGCTCAAAAATCAGCATGTCACACACGCGCCCTCCGTGCGTTTCACACGTGCCCTCCGTGCGTTTCTTGCACGTAGACCGGCCGTAGGAGCACGTATGGCTGGTTGTGACCTAGGCTAAAAGTAGGTTTTGACAAGAAGATCATGAAATATCGGTGAATTTGATGAGTAAAAACATGTCCATGATCTTTCCACCATGTTTACCTGTGATGATAACGTCTGGGTTTTCCTCAAATTGCTGATCGTGCTTAAAAAAATAAATAAATAATTCCATCTCAGGTAACGAGCGGTGTCATTAGACAAGATCAAAGGGTGAGGGGGGTCTTCTGGTTGATTAATTTACCAATAATCACTGCTGTAACTGAAAAAGGTGTTTATTGGTAAATCTGAAAAGCTGTCGATAATTATGGACTGTCGATAACTTCACTGGCGCCATCTGCGTGGGGGCACGGACCTTTTTGACCCCCCCAAAGATAAAGTTGGGGGGGCAAAAACACCCCAATAATGAAACGTGAAAAAGTAGCAAACAGCACAGATGAATTCATGTTAACTGACGACTGAAACCAACTAAACAAATAATAGCCTAGCTTTGAATGCAAAATAAGTAAATCTATAGAAACGTCACCTAAAATGTTATGATCGGACATGACCCGCCCCCTTTTCCGCTTGCAATATTCCAATGGTTGGTAGTGAGTGATTGACAGGTTGCACTCTGCAAAATTTACACGTCCTTTAGTGCTTTGCGCAGACTTAAGACCTACCTGCGGAGCACCATGACTGCTCCGAGACTGAATCACTTGGCTGTTCTTTACACACGCAAGGAACATACAGACCACATTGATTTGAAAAAAATTACCAATAAGTTTATCAGCGCTTGTGACAGAAGGAGTGATGTTTTTGCGAAGTTTTAGGTTCTGATGGGCTATTAGGGTGAATATGATTTTCTCATGTCCTTATATTGCTTATTTCGTTTTACTGCCTACTTGTTAATTTCCGTGGCCATGAACGAGATGTGTTGTTAAAGTTTGTAAGTAAGATTAAAATTAACTTTGTCATATCCATTAACTCTTAACAGAAACTACATTCATGTACTTAGCCGTTTTTCTACCCAAGAATGGTTGGCCACGAGGTAGCCTTACATGCGGATATACGAGTTTAACGCGCTTAAGCCTTTTTATGGAGTATGGTGCACGTTTTTTTTTTTTTGCACTATTCTTGTCAGTTGTCTGCTGAATTCATCTCAAAGAAAATTGCATTAAACTAAATTTGTTTACTGAATAAATTGTGTTTCATACAATGTTTAAAGTCGTGAGATTTTTTTAATGCATCATAATAAGTTATCGTTAAAATGGGCGCTTCCCACTTGCAACGGTGAATAGTAATGAATGAAAATGACTTACAACTGAGTCTTTGATATTCAACTACATACACTGCCGACGTCATGGTGCAAGAACATAATTCTGACCCCCCAATGTTGACATGAAGTTGGCGCCTATGGATAACTTGTATATAAAACTATACTTTTATATAGACCAAAAATGATAAATCGTATGACAGACTGAAAAAAATTTCCATCTCTACTTTTACAACCTAATCTACTTCTGAAAAACATTACTGCCCACATTTAAAGAATTAAAAACTTATTTAGAATGGATACAAGCTGAGGATAAAGCCATTCGTTGCATTTAAATCGGAGCCTCATCATCAGCATCTTTTCACATCACTGATCTCTGCTCCCTCGAACACCAGTGCTGAAATAATCAGCGACCATTTCAGTCAGTTGATTAATTCAGACCTCCACAGAATTAAGATGATCATCAACCATTGTTGCCACCACAGCTTGAATCGAACAGCTCTCAAATTCCCGTCAATTACATTAATCAAAATGGGCATACCGCAGAGGGATCTAACGGATGAAAAACTCTTTGCAACGTTGGAAAGGAAAAGCAGCTCACGTTTGTGTGGAGTGAAAACTAGTCTTTAGAAAATAAAGCAAAAGTGCGACATCCAGCTTACACCGACTGTTCTGTGCATGGTTAACGCATTACCACAGCACCAGTATCGCACACAAAAGCCTTTTATTCCTGACATGGTCTCACATGGTTTTGATATTCACACAGTTCTGTATGGCGTTTTAAGCATCACATTTCACCTGATTAAATATTTAGGAGCTTTGCAGTTTGGCATGAAATAGACGCTCAATTGCAGATGTGTATGCTTTGGAAGCAGGAAGATATTACCCCTGTCTTATAAACTTGACAACCTTCTGCAATATGACGATGACTTCAAGACAATACCTTCGACCACTGCAATACATAAATACGTTAGATTTCAGAGATACCTCTTTTTACCGCATATTGATTATAAGATCTTAGATGATCACTCTCGGTTTTAGGTTCACCCGTTGAATCCGGTGTTGAAATTGTCCACCACACACACACACAGCACAGGATTTCACGCAGGCTTATACTGCAATATGACAACACTTTCACATGTTGCCCTTGAGAGCTTACAACTGCACGACTGTGCAAAGTTGTACAGAACAGTGGCAGAAAAATCAACTCAATTACACAACACAAAGCAGTTTCTTAGGAGACGAACAAAGTACAGTACAGAGGAAAGAAAATGTTCTCAATGACGAATGACTGAAAGGTGTTTAAAAAAAAAAATCTTTAACACAATGTCATGTTCTCACTAGTCATGTGAAATCAGATTCTTTTCGCATTTTTGGAATTAACCAATTCAGGCACTCAAATGCCTACAGCTCACAGTTGTGTCCTCATCATACAAACCCCAGACACTGAGGACTGCTGTGTTGTCACAGCTGGGTCAAAGCGATACTGTAGTCACGCCTGTGAGGTCGACAAAGGGGCCGCTGTTCGGTCTAACAGCATACTACTGGCTTTGTTTTACCAAGACAGTTTTAACCAAGGGTACTTAAAGCAACACAATACATAAAGAATAAACAGTGTTATTTAGAAATACTAATTAGACAAATTGCATAATTTGCAGCTGCTTTTCCTGTGTACATAAATAAGACATAATTCAAATTCAGCTGCAAAACATTAAAACTGCATTTTCATGAACGCAAAATGGCTGCCAAATTTAAAATGCAAGTCTGAATTTTTATTTTCAGTGTATAAACTAGTAGTACGCTGCCATATTGAAAAAGCAATAGCAATCCTTATATGTGATTTTGCACTTTTTCCTTCCACACACGGCAGTGCCAAAAATATAAAAACACAAATGTAATCCTATTTGCATTTTGACTGTCTGCGAGATTCATCCACCAATTAAAAGGTTCTGACTGCAAAGTTGAATTCTGGGCAAAAAATGTTCCATTTCTGTTCCCGTTGTAGTTTCAGGATGTTTCGCTGCTGCACACACCGTGCAGCCGATGTGTAAATGTTTTGCCGAGATAAAACGCAGCCTGCATTTTATGATTCTGGAGATTGCTGAAGCAAGTGAGCAACAATATCACATGACCACCGTGGGGCGTTTGACCTACTTTTAACCAAAACTAGTCGGCGTGGGTAATCATGGTGGACTCGGCTCTCCCGCCAGCTAAAAGCCAGTGGAAAAGAAAAGGAAAGCCTGTCTAGTGAGTCTAACTACAAGACAGAGCAAGGTTAGAGGACACAATTTTTCTGGACAGATAACTAAATCAAGCCCTGTGATGACCTGGCGACTTGTCCAGGGTGTACCCCGCCTTTCGCCCGTAGTCAGCTGGGATAGGCTCCAGCTTGCCTGCGACCCTGTAGAAGGATAAAGCGGCTAGAGATAATGAGATGAGATGAATGAGATAACTAAATCATTCTAGCTAGCGCTTAGCTATCTTAGCCTTAGAATGCATGGGTTCAAGTCCACGGTAGCAAGTATGAAGTTATCCACCTAATGTTTTGATCTCACAGAGAAAGAAACGAGAATACAAAAGCAGTAACAGAGAAAAGATATATTTGTCTTTTGTTTTTGGATCTATTCACCAATGTCAACCACAAATTACATCCCTGCGACTCAAAACTCTCCGAGGTCGATGCAGTGTCATGCTGTTTTTTTGGGCGTCGCCATCTTGGTTTGACAGTTCCATAGTTATGCAAATTGGCTAAAGCTCCTCACGTTCAGCTGTTTCTGTAATACCATATTGTTTACCTCAAAAGGTAGGACATTCGATCCCAAAACGGACAAAAGCGACCCTCAACGCATCAAAATGATCACATCTCGTCCACATGATATTGTTCTTGCGAGACAGAGGAAAATGCCATGCACAATAAAAAAAAAATAATAATTTTTTTTTTTTTTTTAATTTTCAGATGACTTTGAAGTCAGTAACATTATGGATGAGATCTTTGGAGGAAATGGATTTGTCAGTAATATACTTTTAGAAACAAAAGACCTCTGGCCTGAAGACCTGTGTCAAAAAACTTAAAAGAACAGCTTTATCGTGGTTACAAAACACTGACGCTGGAGACTCCTTCCATAAACGTGGGGGGGGGGGGGGGGGGGGCTTCCAAGCATAATCATTAATAATTATGCGTTTATATTGGTTAAATAACGTTTCATTGGTTTATTAGGCTTCAATTAGGTGGAGTGTCTGACATACAATACCCTACGAATTAGTCATTACTATAGAAGCAATAAGATTAGAACAGGCACATTCACATAAACGAGATTTTCACTGCAGCTAGCACTACTGCTGTTATAGAAAAACTAAATCAACACCTTCTGACCAACCAGAATTGAAAATTTAGCAGCACTGTGGTATTAATAATTAGAATAAATACAGAGGTGATTATAGAAAATTGCACGCACTGATTATCGAGGAATAGTCTGAATCTCTCGACCAATCACCTCGAGCGACTCGACAAAATGACGGCCAATTGCTTCGTCACCATAAGTGAGGAAGAAACATAAATTATGAAAGAAAATGCTGTCCCTAAAAGAACTAAAGATGCTATAAAGTTTGGTCTAAAACTATTCAAAGGTAAGGTAGAATTGAGATTCATTTTATCCATTTCAAAGCAAAGTATATTATGTGAGTCGGTGTAGATAAATGACAAGTCTGCGCTCATTACATTTGCATGCTGCTTTTGAAGACTGAAATAAAGGATTTTTAAAAAATGTTTAACATCTCATTATCTCTAGCCGCTTTATCCTGTTCTACAGGGTCGCAGGCAAGCTGGAGCCTATCCCAGCTGACTACAGGCGAAAGGCGGGGTACACCCTGGACAAGTCGCCAGGTCATCACAGGGCTGACACATAGACACAGACAACCATTCACACTCACATTCACACCTACGGTCAATTTAGAGTCACCAGTTAACCTAACCTGCATGTCTTTGGACTGTGGGGGAAACCGGAGCACCCGGAGGAAACCCACGCGGACACGGGGAGAACATGCAAACTCCGCACAGAAAGGCCCTCGCCGGCCACGGGGCTCGAACCTGGACCTTCTTGCTGTGAGGCAACAGCGCTAACCACTACACCACCGTGCCACCCCATGTTTAACATCACCTCTGTATTTAAACTAAAACAATTATCCGCCTGAGGCTCAGTGAATAATAACCTTGACTTCACCGCAGTTATTATTCACCAATATTCACCTCTCCTTCTGCAAATAATTGTTAATTATACATACAGGGTTCTCCAGAAAATCTGAAGTTTAAAAAAAAGGCTGTAGGTGGCGCTAAAATGTGAGCATGGGAGCACGCCCTCCCAGAAAATTTTAAGATTTACATGCCTTCTAGTGGCTTCTGGTGCATTCTCAGCTAATAAATTACTAACCATTTCCCTGTAAAATACTTGCAAAATGTGTCCGAAATTTCTCTCCAGATGTGTGCGCTTGGTTTTCTCAGTTACCTTCTGTAGTACGCTGCCTGGTTCTGTAACATAACTACATACGCTACGGCGCGGTCACGTGGTCCGGCTCAGCCAATCAGAGCGCGGGAATCGATCAACAAATATGGTGTCACTTCTGGTCATGCTAGACCTTAATCCAAGACAATTTTGTGGTGGAATAATTGGATTTGCAGCAAATTATGGGCAGCAGAGATGATATATTTACAACCCCAATTCCAAAAAAGTTGGGACAAAGTACAAATTGTAAATAAAAACGGAATGCAATGATGTGGAAGTTTCGAAATTCCATATTTTATTCAGAATAGAACATAGATGACATATCAAATGTTTAAACTGAGAAAATGTATCATTTAAAGAGAAAAATTAGGTGATTAAATTTCATGACAACAACACATCTCAAAAAAGTTGGAACAAGGCCATGTTTACCACTGTGAGACATCCCCTTTTCTCTTTACAACAGTCTGTAAACGTCTGGGGACTGAGGAGACAAGTTGCTCAAGTTTAGGGATAGGAATGTTAACCCATTCTTGTCTAATGTAGGATTCTAGTTGCTCAACTGTCTTAGGTCTTTTCTGTCGTATCTTCTGGTTTTTTGATGCACCAAATGTTTTCTATGGGTGAAAGATCTGGACTGCAGGCTGGCCAGTTCAGTACTCGGACCCTTCTTCTACGCAGCCATGATGCTGTAATTGATCCAGTATGTGGTTTGGCATTGTCATGTTGGAAAATGCAAGGTCTTCCCTGAAAGAGACGTCGTCTGGATGGGAGCACATGTTGCTCTAGAACCTGGATATACCTTTCAGCATTGATGGGGTCTTTCCAGATGTGTAAGCTGCCCATGCCACACGCACTCATGCAACCCCATACCATCAGAGATGCAGGCTTCTGAACTGAGCGCTGATGATAACTTGGGTCGTCCTTCTCCTCTTTAGTCCAAATGACACGGCGTCCCTGATTTCCATAAAGAACTTCAAATTTTGATTCGTCTGACCACAGAACAGTTTTCCACTTTGCCACAGTCCATTTTAAATGAGCCTTGGCCCAGAGAAGACGTCTGCGCTTCTGGATCATGTTTAGATACGGCTTCTTCTTTGAACTATAGAGTTTTAGCTGGCAACGGCGGATGGCACGGTGAATTGTGTTCACAGATAATGTTCTCTGGAAATATTCCTGAGCCCATTTTGTGATTTCCAATACAGAAGCATGCCTGTATGTGATGCAGTGCCGTCTAAGGGCCCGAAGATCACGGGCACCCAGTATGGTTTTCCGGCCTTGACCCTTACGCACAGAGATTCTTCCAGATTCTCTGAATCTTTTGATGATATTATGCACTGTAGATGATGATATGTTCAAACTCTTTGCAATTTTACACTGTCGAACTCCTTTCTGATATTGCTCCACTATTTGTCGGTGCAGAATTAGGGGGATTGGTGATCCTCTTCCCATCTTTACTTCTGAGAGCCGCTGCCACTCCAAGATGCTCTTTTGGTATAAAAAGACATGACTGGGTATACAGTCATGTTAATGACCTATTGCCAATTGACCTAATGAGTTGCAATTTGGTCCTCCAGCTGTTCCTTTTTTGTACCTTTAACTTTTCCAGCCTCTTATTGCCCCTGTCCCAACTTTTTTGAGATGTGTTGCCGTCATGAAATTTCAAATGAGCCAATATTTGGCATGAAATTTCAAAATGTCTCACTTTTGACATTTGATATGTTGTCTATGTTCTATTGTGAATACAATATCAGTTTTTGAGATTTGCAAATTATTGCATTCTGTTTTTATTTACAATTTGTACTTTGTCCCAACTTTTTTGGAATCGGGGTTGTAAATAAATAAATCAAATCGCTTGAACGTTGAAAGGCAAGTTGTTATTTTTTTTCTGGGATTGAGTAGCCGGCGCAGACCGTCTGCGTAGGTGGAGAAAACCGCAGGTCGCCGGCGCTTGTGGACATCTCCGTACGTATAATTGAGCTTTTAATTTTACTTGCAAATGGTCATGTGTCTAGCTTTGTTTTAAATTTCCTATTAGGCCTTTTCGGGAATTAGGTAAATTGCTTTATATCAAATTTAACAAAAACTTTGCTTTGAAACCTTTACTATGCATTTCAAATATGTCACGTTGTATTTCTTGTCGCCGCCTTTCCATAAAACCGTCCTCTTCCATTCTCACTCCATGATAGACAACAAGATCGTTCCAACAGGTGCATATTTCATCCATAGAGTCAGTAAGTGTGAAAGGTTTAATCTGACTAAAATATAAGGTTTTAAAATATTTCCCTGTCTACCGAGACATTTGATAAAGCATTCATAAAAACACAGTTATCTGTAAAAGTAGGAACGTTACATTTTTGTTTGCATAAATAAATAAATAAATAAATAAATAAAATGTGTTCACCCACCTTGATGTCGAGTTTTCACGATCTGAGCGCTTTCTCTCAGGTGGGCAGTACTCGGCTGACTTCCTTCCTTGCACTCGGATGTTCTGAAGAGAACACAGTGCATACAAGTTTTAATATTCTATAACCTGCATCAATGCATGCTCTTGTCTTGTATCAAACAATGGAATGGTTTTACTGTTTCAAAGTGAGATTAACTTACAGTATACCGGGTGACTACTTTGACACTTGCTACTTTTCTTGTCCGAGGGCGTGACTTTCTGTTTAGATATGGCTTAATGTTTGACTAAGGCCCTGCCTTTATTCTCATACTAGTCATACAGCCACCCTGTCTAAACAGGATTAAAAGCAAACAAACTTTCTAAAAGGGCAAAACAGAGATAAATCAACAAAACATGGAACACACGATAAGGCATAGGTTTCAGATAAAACAAAAAAAAGTTTTTGGAAATGTCAAAAAGGTACAACACTAACCTGACCATAGAAGTCCTCTGAGGGAGAGGAGCGTGACCTCTCATGGAAATAAGAGGGCTTACGTCGCTCATCCACTGCTGGATCGAGGATGTTATCAGCTGAGTGGTACCTTCCAGATGTCCTGGGATCAGAGTTTCTCTGTGTTTTCCATGTGGCTTCATACTCTGCAAACGTGCCCAGTCTCTGTGAGGAATTCGGGCCACTATCGCCATCCTTCTTGGTGAGATCACTCTGTCCACACGGAGGCAATTCTCCAGGCTTGTTCAAATTGGAGTCTTCAGATATTTGTAGATTTTGCTTCAACGTGGGTTTGCGATAAGCAGGTTTTCCTGTTGCCTCAAAAACTTTACGCCTGTTGATTAAAGATACGTCACTATCTTGTGGAGCTGGCTCCTCATCGACACCAACCTCATTAATTTTTTCAGGCTCAGAGTAAGACCGTACTTTCTTCTCTACTGGAAAACGTTTTCGGCCACATATACGGGGTACGTGGTTTGTACCCGAAGCGGGCTTGCTTGATGGAACCTCCGAGACGCTTGGCAGAGATGGTGCATCCTTGCGAGAAGTCGACAAAACTTCAGCTCCTGTGTGCTCTTGTAACACTGGCTCCAAGTCCCTCCTCATGAAAGAAGTAGCTTTAAGGACTCGAGCTTGGGCTTCCTTTAGATGGTCTTTATAGGCACTAGTGAAGGAACCATCAAAGGAAGGTGAAGAGACATCTGTGGCCTTCCAAACTGAAGGCTCTTCTTCAGGATTAGCGGACCCACTCAAAACTGCTGCACTTCGACTCTTCTGAAGCCGAGCTCTCCTCATCTGGATCTCATTTCGCAATGTGGTAGCAAAACGCTCAGCACGTCGAACCTGCTTGCCATTCTGGGGATCAACGAACTCCTGTTGTCCATCACCACTACCCATTTCACTTTGTACATCAACCGATCTACTGCTGTCATGTGATAGAGAGTGCAGCATAGGGGTTTTCTGGGGGCATATTGGGATCTCACTTTTAAACACTAAATGTTCGTTGGCGGATTCTCCCAATCTGTAAGATTCAGAAATCTTTCCCTGCTCATAGTGCTTGATGAAATGGCTATCTGAGTTTGTCACAGTGTTTTGCTTTTGGAGTCCTCTGACCTCTGACGCTTTAGTTGTTGCATCATCAAAAGGAGATCTATTAACTGCTGTGTACGCCCGATGCTGGCTGTCAAGCTGTCTGTAATATCCATTGCTGTCTTTGTTACTTGGGGGCTGCAGTACCTGAGATGTAGTGAACCTATCCTTGAGCGATCCTTGAGAGCTTAAGGAAGCTCTATCACCTCCACTTTGGGCAATTTCCATCAAGGAATTAGCATTCCTGTCCTCCACCCTCAACAAAGAAGCCTGGGACCCTCCCTGAGGGGGCTGTTGAGATGTGACACAGTAATACCTGTTGGAGCTTTGACTGTCAGGGTTTTGGTCAATAGCAGTGCTGGTCAGCGATGTAACGTGCCTTCTGATCTGGTTCTGGCTATAGTGTGGAGAAGCATGGCTGTTGGTGGGTAACTCCTGCATGCTGCTATGGCAACTCTGAGACGTGCCTGTAGACAGGGTCCGGGGCGGTGCATGAAAAGTGCTCTCATCACTGTACTGACGTTGATGATAGGGAAAGCGAGTATAGGATGGATCAGTGCTAGATGGTGAGTACTTCTTGTTCGAGTTTGGAGGAGGAGTTTGTTGACTATAGCCATCACCGACAACATGTGGATTATTTGTGCTACTTTTAAGTTGCGGGTTGTAGTTTGGATCCGTTTCAAGGCCTGACTCAGTTGAATGGTAAATCTTTTGATTGCTTTCAGACATCTCTATTCCTGGCTTTAATCCTTTGCCCTGGATCTTTGACTGGGTGTGAATCCCAGGATTTTCAGTGTAGCTGGAGACCAGACCCTTTTCATGAACCTTGGTTGCAGCAAAACTATCACTGCGTGTTGGTGGTGCCGGTGGTGGAGGTGATGGGGCCTTGGCCTTCTTCATATCAGGAACATGCCAAACAGGCGCAATACTGGACCTTCCAGAAGCAGAATGCCGGTAGCCTGGCTGCTCCTCAGTCCTTGGGCTTTCTTGCGCACTGCTTACTGAAGGTGGCTGCAGATAACCGAGTCGGTCATCCTGTCGGACCCCTTCGCTTAGGCTTTGACTGTGTCTGCCGTTGCTAGGCCGACTTCCTGAGTCCCACTGGTTAACTTTATACAACATGTTCTCCGTAGAAGCTGCGTTGCTTTTGGACAGCGTATAATCAGGCGTCCCTGAGCTGGTTGAAAAAGAGCTATAGGCAGAATCTCTCTTTCCACCCACTAAATGTTCAACGCTGTTGCCATTAGATTTGCTCGGAGACAGGCGTCCAGGTGGGTAGGGGCAAGAGCCATGTTCTAAACTATCCATACTGCCCAAGGAACTGAACTGGTCCGACACTCTGCGCAAATTAGGCTGGTCCCAACCAGTAGTGAGGTCGGAGGAGAACGAACTAAGGAAATAGCATACATTTTAGACTGCACAAAATAACAGTGGAAGAAAACTACTTGATTTAAGCATGGTATAATGATATGTTTAAAGTGTTCTTTACCTTGCATCATATCTTGTTTGCCAGACTGGAGAGGGTGTAGACTGTGTTTTGGCAGTATCTGATTGGTTCTCATTGAATTTGGTGGAATGCCAGGAGTGAGGCCTGCTCATGGGTTCATTTTTCCTGAAAGAAGAGGGACAGAGAAGGGAGACAGAAAAAGAGATCAGTGAGGAAAATGCTTTGCAAAGCAAAGCATCTACATAACTGCTGCCACAAAGTCATAAAACCTACCTTCAGGATCATAGCAGTACATGATGTTGGCACATGATCTTTTTAAATGTATAACATAGAACTGACAAAAAATAAACTTTATGTACCAATCATGCTCTGTTGCACATCTCTTCCAAAAACTTTAATAAATGGTTACTTAAAAATATTAATTGCATTAAAACATACCCCCTGAAATGGTTCTTTCTGCAAAGCATGCAGGGGAAAAGTCATACATTAGTGAGACAAAACCTTATCAAATGAACTAAGCTTGAACAAAGAACCACATAATATATTTTGATGACACTTTAAAAAAAAAAAAAACGAAACAACAACAAAAACAACATTCTACAGGGAAGCCCCGGGAAAGGCTACAAACTACCACACAGAGCAACAGTGGAAACTACTGCAAGCCTTAAGAATTGCTGCAATCAGGATATTTGGAGAAAGGATGACAAAGACAACATGGGAAGAAATGAAGTCATGGAGCAGATCTGGAATGAATGGGATGGCACAGGAAAAGGGTGGATTGGCCGGTGGTTACATCAATACTATACCTCATTGAACTTCGCAAAATCTTCGTTAGAAAGCTCCGGGCCACATGAACGTCAGTCTCTGATGGCATTTTCTGTGCTACAATATCCACCATTTTCATCCTCCTGAAGGGGGTTAGAGGGAGGGGGACACAGACTGAATCTCTGACCTCAGTGGAGACTGATGGACAGGAACTCTAGCACTAAGCGACTGGCTCAGAGAATAAAAGGACAGCAGTACAAACTAGTGCTATGGACAATCTGCACGAAAAAGGTAAATGCAAAACGCGTTAAATGTAGTTCTTCCAGTCACATTGATATTTAAAAAGACATTACTGTGCCATATTGAAGAAATGCGTTTAGATTTCAGCCACACAGTCCCAGAGGGAATCCGGTATGTCCAGCATTGATGGGGGTTCAGAGGCCTAAAACTGTTCATAGCACCAGATCTGCCACTCTCTAGCGCCCCATAAAGTGCCTTGGCCTTGAGCCTTATACATGTGCTGTATGAATTCTTATGCATGAGACACGGCAAACTGACAGGAATTATAGGAGCCTGGAGCCCTCTTGTGGTGAAAAAAAAAATTATGCATGATGTCACTATATAGAATATAATAATTTTGTGTAGATTATAAATGCATGCAAGTGAAATACTTGCAGTGAATTTTATTCAGTAGCTAATACCAATTTAACTGATCAAAACATGGATTATACAAATGTGTTAAACCCATCTAAAGAAAAAAAAAGTCTACAACATAACCAACTGAGTTTCATCAAGAGCTAAAAAGCCTTTACAGAATTAAAATCATTTAATTTGAGGAATAATGTACATTATCAATTTATTGTTTAATTTTATCACTCACTTACACAAAACTGACTATAAACTGTCCATAAACCGACATTCCCTCAACAGCCTCAATTTTCCTAATATGACCCCCCCCCCCAAAAAAAAAGCAAAGCACAAAAGTACACTGTTACTATAGAAACATATTCGAAAGATCACATTAATATAAAGCTTGCAAATGGAGTTACTGTAATCCACATTGTTACAGAAAATTAATCAACACCTTATGATCCATTTGAGTCAATTGTTAAGCAGTGCTGCACTATAGATTTTACATTATAATTCACGTCCAGTTTAAGAAACGAAAACTAACCAATTTGCGTGATGGGGAGAAAAAAAAAAAAAAATTCATGCTACATAGAACAGACCAGACTCCAGAGTCAGTGTTGAACCATGAACATAATACAAAAACTCATGAAATCACAATATGAATAAAGCTTCTGACAATTGCTTTATACAAATTCTTCCCAGGGTGTTCACACAGACCTGCACAATGTCAAGCAGGTGCAATGAACAGTTATTCCACAAAATCGAGTTGTATGGGGGCGCTGTTGAGCAGGATATGGAGTAAGACACGCTTTGGGAAGCTCTGCCAAAATCTAAGTTTAAAATTGTATTTGAAGCGCTTTATACTTCTCATATTGGTCGACTGAAGTCACGTACATGTGGCCAGTGAGCTGATCTGTATTTTATGTCAATGGCGAGGAACCTACGACAATATTCTTACACTCCTGGGCGGAAAACGGCTAATAGCAAACAAGCTAGCATGGAAGATCTCAAGACCGAAGTTCTTGCCTCTCTTAAAGATGACATCTCAACACTAATCAGGTCAGAACTAAAGGACATTCTTACTGGCGAATTCAGCGCGGTAAAAAGTGAAATTCAGGCTGTTAAGACTGAGGTCGTGAACAGTGTTTCTCGACTGCGCACCGACCTAGAAACGGTGACTACCAAAATGGCTGACATGGAGCACAGTCTGACAACGTGCTCAGACGATGTTACAACTCTACAAGCTACAGTCGAACAACTTCAGGCAAATGTGTTGGACTTGCAACAAAAATGCATGGACATGGAAGGCAGAATGAGGAGATCAAACATCCGAATACTAAACGTCCCAGAGGAGGCTGGAACGGGCGACCCGTCATTCGTCACACAGCTACTGAAGGAGGCATTCGATTTGGATAAAGACGTGTTGGTTGACAGATCGCATCGACTCGGAAGGGCTTCGTCATCAAAGAAATCTAAACCTACGCGAGAGAACAGCCCTACTGCAAGCCAGGAGAAGCCCCGGGCCATAATCGCAAAGCTCCATTATTATCAGGATTGTGTGGACATACTTCGCCGAGCAAAGGAAACAGGTGATGGCTTGCGCTATGGAGGAGTGTCTATTTCCATCTTTCCGGATTATCCTCCAGCCGTCGCGCGAGCAAGATCTGCGTTCAACGAGGTAAAACAGCTGCTGAGAGGCCGCGAGGATGCCCGCTACGGAGTGAAGTTCCCTGCCAAGTTATGCATCACTTTCAAAGGCACCAAGAAAGAATTTTTGGACCCGAGAAAAGCGATGTCGTATGTGAAATCGACAATACTTGTGGAAGACAGGCTTGTATCGTCAGAGTAAACGTTGTAATCATGATGACATGTCCGAAAGGTAGGCTAAAATCTATTTAGAAATTGAAAGTGATCGCGAGTGAGAGAGAATTACTGTAATCAATAGAACCACTGATGTTTGGACTGGCTTGATACAATGGACAGTCGACTTAACGTATTGGAAGCGCTTTTCATTACTGCTTAATTGGCAGAGCCCCCTGCTCGAGTTTGAGTTCCCCCATCACAAGCACATAGTCTATGTGTGGATTCCATTGTAAAGGGTTTAGTGTTCACCTCATTCTAGGTGACAAGGGGAGGGACTTAATCGCACCTGATAATCTTTTTTGTATGGTTTTAATGCTTATTTTTCTCACCTTTTTTATTTGTATTTTTTTTTTGGAGGAGGACCTTTTTTTTTTTTTTTTTTGCACCAATATCTGGATACATTAATATGCTTTTATATAATGATAAATGGCTAACACACTGTTGAGAGGTAATACAGGATGCCCAGTTAACTTTGTTTCCTGGAATGTGAAATCTTTAAATCACCCTGTTAAACGCAAGAAAGTTCTGTCGCATCTCAGCCAGCTTAATGCTGGACTGGCCTTTCTCCAAGAAACACATTTACGTCAATGTGATCATAGTAAACTAAGAGGCACCTGGATAGGTCAACTCTATCATTCCAATTTCAACAGCAAGTCAAGAGGCACAGCTATTTTGATAAATAAGAATGTTCCATTTGTAATGTCAAAAGTGGAGGCAGATAACTATGGAAGGTATGTTATAGTTACAGGAAGATTATATGAAACCCCAGTTGTCCTAGCTAACATATACGCCCCCAACTGGGATGACGAGTCATTTTTTTCATCCTTTTTTTCTCGCTTGCCAGATATAAACTCTCACTACCTTATTTTGGCAGGTGATCTGAACTGTGCCTTCTCCCATTTAGACCGTAGCTCAACTAGAATGGTCCCTCAAACTAGAGCAAGCCAAACCATTGATTTATTTCTTCAGACTTATGGGATTACAGATGTATGGCGCTTTCAGAATCCTAACTCTAGATGTTACTCTTTTTTCTCCCATGTTCATAAAACCTTTTCCCGCATAGATTATTTCCTAATGGACAACCGCCTTCTCCCCATAGTGAGTAAGTGTGAATATCAAGCAATTATTATATCTGATCATGCCCCATTATTGATGACATTGGATATACCAACCTCACAAGATGTTTATAGACCATGGCGATTAAATAATTTATGGCTCAGTGATCAATGCTTTGTTGATTTTATCTCATCTGAAATATCATCATTTATGGAAAATAATAAAACACCAGGTATGTCATCATCAACAATATGGGAGTCTATGAAGGCATATCTAAGGGGACAAATTATATCTTATTGTGCCCAAAAGAAAAAGGGTGAAACAGCATATCTTAAGAAATTAACTGAGGATATTTTGCATGTCGATAGGTTACTTGCTCAGGCGCCATCCCCAGACTTATATAAACACAGGCTCATGTTACAGACAGAATTCAATCTTTTATCATCTAAATATATTACCAACCTTCTCAATAAATCACATCATAAAATTTATGAACACGGTGAAAAAATAGGTACAATTCTTGCACACCAGCTGCGCCAAAGGTCTGCAGCCCAAAGTATAACTGAAATAAGTGATGAGACAGGCAATAAGCATATCAACCACCTTGAAATTAACCAGACTTTCCATAGGTTCTATTCTAGGCTGTACAGTTCTGAATCACATCAGGATAAAAATCTGTTTCAATCCTTTTTTCACAATTTAGATATTCCTTCAGTACAGAAGCAAGTTGCCTCTGAACTTGATGAGCCATTCACTGAAGAAGAATTTTGCTTTGCTGTGAAAACTATGCAAAATGGCAAATGCCCGGGGCCAGATGGATTTCCTAGTGAATTTTTTAAAAAGTTTTCTAAAGAGCTAGCACCTCTTCTACTCTCTGTGTTTGAAGAGTCATTCACAGCTGGGTCACTGCCCCCAACAATGCGTCAAGCTGTTATATCACTTATTCCTAAGAAGGACAAAGATCCCTTAATATGTGGCTCTTACCGCCCAATTTCTCTTTTAAATGTTGACAATAAAATACTTGCCAAAATGTTAGCCTTGCGATTGGAAAGAATACTTCCATCACTGATATCAGAGGATCAGACAGGATTCATTAAAAATAGACAATTATCCTCTAATGTACGTAGATTGCTTAATATTCTTTACAACTCCTCACCATCCAAAAGCAAAGAAGTTTTGATATCACTAGACGCCGAAAAGGCCTTTGATCGAGTAGAGATGGACTATCTTTTCTTTATTTTAGAACGTTTCGGGTTTGGACCACAATTTATACAGTGGATTAAGGTATTGTATTTCCTACCTATGGCAGCTGTTCGAACTAATAATAACCTCTCACCTTTCTTCAATTTACAACGTGGCACTAGACAAGGCTGCCCCTTGTCGCCCCTACT
Organism: Neoarius graeffei; assembly: GCF_027579695.1. Lineage (NCBI taxonomy): Eukaryota > Metazoa > Chordata > Actinopteri > Siluriformes > Ariidae > Neoarius > Neoarius graeffei. Next base: position 84,244,955 of record NC_083572.1, on the reverse strand, counting down.
ATTTGCTTTAACTATTGAGCCACTGGCAATTGCACTGCGTAGCAATACTGACATCAAAGGAGTGTTGAGAGGCGGATTAGAGCACAAGGTTTCACTATATGCCGATGATATGCTCATATATATGTCAGATCCTGAGGAAAGTCTACCTAAGATGCTGGAGGTGCTACATTCATTTGGTAGGATTTCAGGATACAAGGTTAACATGCAAAAAAGTGAACTTATGCCTATTGACCCCTCCTATCAGCTTACTACAAACCAATCATTTTCTATCAAGATATGCACACATAAATTTAGGTATTTAGGAATTTGGATAACACGTAGGTTTAAAGATTTATATGAAGCTAATTTTGCCCCACTTTTAAAAAGTCTAAAGACAGACTTAAGCCGCTGGAACCTCCTCCCGCTATCCCTAGGGGGAAGAATCAACGTTGTCAAAATGAATATCATGCCTCGTTTTTTGTTTGTCTTCCAATGCCTCCCCATTTTCTTAACTAAATCTTTTTTTGGAAATATAAACAAACTTATATCTGGCTTTATTTGGAATGGGAAAAATCCACGTATACGTAAAGAAGTACTGCAACGACACAAACAACATGGTGGGTTCTCCTTGCCCAACTTTCAATATTACTATTGGGCAACTAATATTAAAAACATACTTTTTTGGATCCACTCTGCTACTTATGAAAACTGCCCCAGCTGGTTGCAGCTAGAAATAGCATCTTGCAAACAGGTCTCATTACATGCAATAGCCTGCTCCAAAATTCCCCTTGAAGAGCCCATGTCCAAATTCTGCAGCAATCCCATTGTGAAACACTCTTTTAAAATATGGGCACAATTTAGACGGGCCTTCTCTTTATTTGACATGTCTAAGAATAACCCTTTGGTTGGAAACAATATGTTTACCCCATCTATAAATGATAATGCCTTTAAGGTCTGGTCTGAGAGGGGACTGAAGACAATCAAAGATCTCTATGTTGGTGGGGTGTTTGGATCCTTTGAATATTTCCAAACACAAAACCGCATTCCTAGCACACACTTCTACAGGTATCTGCAGCTCCGTAGCTTTGTTTCTACACACTTTCCATCTTTCCCATCACCACAGACAGATTCTCTTTTAGATACATTAATCAAAATCCTTCCTCAATTTAAAGAAACAATAGGAATAGTTTATGGTGTACTTAATACAAGCAACTTAGAACAATTAACAGTGTTAAAAAGCAAATGGGAGGAGGAACTGGATACAAATATATCTGACACACAATGGCAATCCGCTCTCAAAAATATACATTCATCGTCAATTTGCCTCAAGCATGCTGTTATTCAATTTAAAGTTTTCCACCGGTTACATTGGTCCAAGACAAGGTTGGCTAGGATTATGCCTAATATTGATCCAACATGTGACAGATGTAAAGTTGAACCTGCTACACTCGTACACATGTTCTGGAGTTGTCCAAAATTATTTGAGTTTTGGAATTCAATCTTTGTGTTTTTGTCTAAAGCTCTGAATGTGGATATTGAACCCTCTCCATTGGTTAGTATTTTTGGAGTAGCACCTGAAGAACTAAGCGGCATAGGCGACTATGGTAAAATTGTTATAGCATTTACAACACTAATTGCCAGACGTATTATATTAATGAAGTGGAAAGACAAATCGCCCCCTACATTTAAGCATTGGATTAATGATGTAATGCAATATCTGACACTTGAAGATATCCGATTTCATATCCAGGGTAACAGTCTCAAATTCTGCTATATTTGGCAGCCTGTCCTCACTTTAGTGGGAAAGCTTGATTCTAATGACATTGTTATGTAGTAAATTCTATGGAAGTCCTCCTCCTCCTTTGTGTATTTTATTTATTTATTTTTCATTATTGTTTTTTTTTTTTTTTAATTATTATCTATTATTATTTATGTCATATTGTTTTTTCTTCTTGTTGTTGTTAATTACTTTGAATTGGGGTGCGACGGGGTTGGGAGGGTTGAATGTTAATGTTTGTTCTGTACTTAACACAAAAATAAAAAAGACTTGAGATTAAAAAAAAAATCGAGTTGTATGTGAACTGATAGCCAATGAGGCACATAGCACAGAGTTGGCTATAAGCCATGTACGATGAGATCGAGTGGAATAACTTATTCTATCCACATTGACTGGATTTTGAGAAACAGCGCATTATTTTTTTTCAAATTCGATAAATAAAAACGTCGTACAAAATCAATTCCACTTAGAATGTAAACAAACCGGCGAAATGACCATAGCAATTTGTGGAAAAAAAAAGGAGGAGGAGAAGGAAAAAAAAAAATGTTCTTATCAAATACTTTCATCCCATATTTTGTTGCCTTTTTATTTTTGGGAATTTTGTTTTCGAGTAGTGTTTTTATTTCATCCTCAGTTTGTTCAGTAACACGGCTGACCATTTTGTTTTTCTCTACTCACGGTATATGAGCGGATAACCTAGTAGCAGAGTAGCCAATCGGAGCACTCGATTGCTCATATCCCGTGAATATGGGTAGAATAAAGTTACATATCTATACTTGCCTGCATTTTAAAGGTCTGATGACACGAACATGACTCTATGCAATTTCTTAAATAAACTATACAACATGGCAAACATGTTAGATTTCTGTTATAATTATGTGAAAAGAAGCTGTTGTTACGCGAATATCCAACTTTTAATTGCACAGCGCAAGAAAACTGGGTCCGTGGCTCGCGGCCATGCTGTGACGTCAGCGGAAGAACACGCTGCGGTTCACTGGCTATTCTACTCAATGGAAATGGCGCATGAAAACGATGGTGAACTCTCTAGTGCTAGCTCTTCCTCTGAACAAAAGAACAACCAAATACTGGTACTTTAAGCAGTGATCATGATGGCATGATTTTATCTGATTTTAAATAAATGAGATTGATAATAATGTGAATGTTCACAACTAGTACATACAAACTCTGCAGCTTCTGATTCAGCAGCTGCGTCATACTCCGCAAAAACATCAGCAAGAACCTACAATATAAATGGAAATGCAATACACTAAGCTCAAATGACTTTTGGAAAGTATAATTTCTAAATTTTTTCTACATATTCTTGAAGTCGGTCATTGTTCCCTAACAACGCATGGCAAAGGGTAAAGTGCAGTGTTGCTACGAGTACTTGCTAAAGCCTCCGGTGGAAGATCCTCGATGTGCTGATAAGACATACAGTTCTATATAACACAAAAGTGTCACGATAATCACAAAACAGATGCAAATTGTTAAAATACCTAATTTTTAAGCAATCATGTGTTGATCTCTTCCGAATAGAATCTATGATAGCCTACCCTCTTTACCCTTTGCCTCTCGTTGCTAGGTGGCAGTTACATGAAAGCCGCAAGCTTTCACAAGCAAATACATGACTGATATCACGCCGACTTTATGATTACATTTATGATTATCATGAATGTGTACTCTATGATGTGTACTCTATGAGCGCTCTGGAGCGAGTGACTTCCAAGATGGCCGCGCAGACCGCAGTGTTACTATTTTTAGCATCATGTTGGAGCACTCTATAGCTCTACGTACCTTTATCTTATGTCGTTTCTCAACACATGTTCTGACAGGAGGACTGTCTTTGGAGGAGTCGCCTTGTCCCAGGCGACTGCTGGATCCGGCATAGCTACTAGTAGACCCCCTCCGGAATACTGTAGGCACTGCTGATGGTAGTAACACACGTTTGTGCTGAACTGCACACCTAAGAGATTCTTTTAAGCTGGGAAGGGTGCCAAAACAATCCAAATCGAAGTGTTCAGAGCACAGGATGGATGTTGGTGAGGGCTCCCACTTGTCACGAGTGCGCCTGACTTGCTTCACAGCTCGGGATCTCTGGGAAACTTGAATAAACTTACCCCATCCGGAGCAAAAGCCGGCAACACAACGCGAAGGCATAATAACTTTTTTATATATATATATATATATATATATATATATATATACATACACACACACACACACACACACACACACACACAGTGAGAGTAAAAAGTATTTGATCCCTTGCTGATTTTGTTGGTTTGCCCACTAATAAAGACATGATCATTCTATACTTTTAATGGTAGATGTATTTTAACATGGAGAGACAGAATATCAAAACGAAAATCCAGAAAATAACTTTAAAGAATATATTTTAATTGATTTGTATTTCATTGAGGGAAATAAGTATTTGATCCCTCTTGCCAAAAGCACTTAATACTTGGTGGCAAAGCCTTTGTTTGCAAGCACAGCGGACAGACGTTTGTTGTAGTTAACCACAAGGTTAGCACACATATCAGGGGGAATTTTGGCCCACTCTTCTTTGCAGATCCTCTCTAAATCATTAAGGTTGGTGGGCTGTCGCTTAGCAACTCGGACCTTCAGCTCCCTCCATAGATTTTCGATTGGATTGAGGTCCGGAGACTGGCTGGGCCACTCCATGACCTTAATGTGGTTCTTCTTGAGCCACTCCTTTGTTGCCTTTGCTGTATGCTTCGGGTCGTTGTCATGTTGGAAGACCCAACCACGGCCCATTTTCAACTTCCTGGCAGAGGGGAGGAGGTTGTCCCTCAGGACTGCACGGTACATGGCTCCATCCATCTTCCCACTGATGCGGTGAAGTAGCCCTGTGCCCTTGGCAGAGAAACACCCCAAAACATAATGCTTCCACCTCCATGCTTCACGGTGGGCACAGTGTTCCTGGGGTCATAGGCAGCATTTTTCTTCCTCCACACATGACGAGTAGAGTTTAGGCCAAATAGTTCAATTTTGGTCTCGTCTGACCACAGAACCTTCTCCCAATCACTTTGTACATCTTTGAGGTGATCATTGGCATACTTTAGGCGGGCCTCCACATGTGCCTTCTTAAGCAGGGGTACCTTTCGGGCACTGCAGGATTTTAATCCATTGCGGCGCAAAGTGTTGCCAATTGTTTTCCTGGTGACTGTGGTCCCAGCTGCCTTGAGGTCATTCACTAACTCCCGCTGTGTGGTTGCAGGCCGATTTCTCACAGTTCTCATGATAGTTGCCAACCCACGAGGTGAAATCTTCTGTGGCGCACCAGACCGAGGTCTATTGATGGTCATGTTATACTTCTTAAATTTTCTCACAATTGCACCAATGGTTGTTACTTTAATACCCAGCATCTTGCTAATGTTTTTGTAGCCCATTCCAGATTTGTGCAGGTCAGCAATCCCGTCTCTGAGGTCCTGAGAGAGTTCTTTGGTCTTACCCATGTTGGAGAGTTTGGAATCTGTCTGATTCTGTGAACAGGTGTCTTTCATACAGGTGATTAGTTAGAACAGGTGTCTTCAATTCAGGTAACAAGTTGATTGGGAGTGTCTAACTGGTCTGTGAAAGCCAGAACTCCTAATGCATACTAGGGGATCAAATACTTATTTCCTTCAATGAAATACAAATCAATTAATATACATTCTTTAAAGTTATTTTCTGGATTTTCTTTTTGATATTCTGTCTCTCCATGTTAGAATACATTTACCATTAAAAGTATAGAATGATCATGTCTTTATTAGTGGGCAAACCAACAAAATCAGCAATGGATCAAATACTTTTTACTCTCACTGTGTATTTTATATATATGAGTGATTCCACGCTTATGGGTACTGAAATGGGGACATTAACTTATTTTTAAAAATTCACCTAAAACCATTTCTTTTTTTTACCATCAGGTCACAAAACATGTAATCTTTAATGAATGATATGTTAAAAGATAACTTTAATTTTCTGAGATGTAATAAAAACATATTTATATGCCAAAGTCAGAACGTAACAGAAGTGTTGTGGACATATATATTCTCAATTTTAACAATGTAGAATTACTTTTTGAAACATAGGAAGGTGATGTTTTAGCAAATATAATTAATAAACATGTGTAGTAGAATAAACATACACATTCTTTCAATAAGATTAACATGGTATATAGCTAGATTGTAATTAATTTGTAACAGACGCGAGATGGACAATCGTAACAGAAGTAATGTAACAGACATCATTTTGGAACTCATAGGCTTGACTTTGGCATATAAATATGTTTTTATTACATCTCAGAAAACTAAAGTTATCTTTTAACATATCATTCATTAAAGATTACATGTTTCGTGACCTGATGGTAAAAAAAAAGAAATGGTTTTAGGTGAATAAGTTCATGTCCCCATTTCAGTACCCATAAGCGTGGAATCACTCATATTTTTTATATATATATATATATATATATATATATATATATATATATATATATATATATATATATATATATAAAAAACCCCTCCTAGAACTGCCACCTTATTGTGGTGGAGGGGTTTGTGTGCTTGAATGATCCTAGGAGCTATGTTGTCGGGGGCATTATGCCCCTGGTAGGGTTTCCCAAGGCAGACAGGTCCTAGGTGACAGGCCAGACCAAGAGCAGTTCACCAAAAACCCCTATGGAGAAAAAATCCAGGACCGTGACGTCGCCTGGTAGGACGCAGCCGGGGCCCCACCCTGGAGCCAGGCCCGGGGTTGGGGCTCGTATGCGAGCACTTGGTGGCCGGGCCTTTGCCCATGGGGCCTGGCCGGGCTCAGCCCGAAGAGGTGACGTGGGCCCGACCTCCTGTGGGTTCACCACCCACAGAGGTAGCAGTAGGGGTTTGGTGCAATGTGGATTGGGTGGCAGTCGAAGGCAGGGGCCTCGACGACCTGATCCCCGGACACAGCGGCTGGCTGTTGGGACATGGAATGTCACTTCGCTGGGGGGGAAGGAGCCTGAGCTTGTGCGGGAGGTTGAGAGGTACCGGCTAGAGATAGTCGGGCTCACCTCCACGCATAGCTTGGGCTCTGGAACCCAGCTTCTCGAGAGGGGCTGGACTTTCCACTTCTCTGGAGTCGCCCATGGTGAGCGGCGGCGGGCTGGTGTGGGCTTGCTTATAGCTCCCCAGCTCAGCCGCCATGTGTTGGAGTTTACCCCAGTGAACGAGAGGGTCGCCTCTCTGCGCCTTCGGATTGGGGAGAGGGCTCTTGCTGTTGTTTGTGCCTACGGGCCAAATAGCAGTATAGAGTATCCGGCCTTCTTGGAGTCCCTGGGAGAGGTACTGAGGGGTGCTCAGACTGGGGACTCCATTGTGCTACTGGGGGACTTCAGTGCTCACGTGGGCGACGACAGTGACACCTGGAGGGGCGTGGTTGGGAGGAACGGCCTCCCCTATCTGAACCCGAGTGGTGTTTTGTTATTGGACTTCTGTGCTAGTCACGGTTTGTCCATAACGAACACCATGTTCGAGCATAGGGGTGTCCATAAGTGCACGTGGCACCAGGACACCTTAGGTCGGAGGTCGATGATCGACTTTGTAGTCGTTTCATCTGATCTCCGGCCCTATGTCTTGGACACTCGGGTGAAGAGAGGGGCTGAGCTGTCAACTGATCACCACCTGGTGGTGAGCTGGATCCGCTGGCGGAGGAGGAAGCTGGACAGACCTGGCAGGCCCAAACGTATGGTGAGGGTCTGCTGGGAACGTCTGGCCGAGCACTCTGTTGGGGAGGTCTTTAACTCCCACCTCCGGGAGAGCTTTACCCAGCTTCCGAGGGAGGCGGGGGACATTGAGTCTGAGTGGACCATGTTCTCTACCTCCATTGTGGATGCAGCTGTTCGGAGCTGTGGCCGCAAGGTCTCCGGTGCCTGTCGTGGCGGCAATCCCCGAACCCGGTGGTGGACACCGGAAGTAAGGGATGCCGTCAAGCTGAAGAAGGAGTCCTATCGGGCCATGTTGACCTCCGGGACTCCTGAGGCAGCCGACGGGTATCGGCAGGCCAGGCGTGCTGCAGCTCGGGCAGTTGCGGAGGCAAAAACTCGGAACTGGGAGGAGTTCGGGGAGGCCATGGAGAAGGACTATCGGTCGGCCTCGAAGAAATTCTGGCAAACCGTCCGGCGCCTCAGGAGGGGGAAGCAGTACTCTGCCAACACTGTTTACAGTGCGGGTGGGGAGCTGTTGACCTCGACTGGGGACATTGTCGGGCGGTGGAAGGAATACTTTGAGGATCTCCTCAATCCCACCGTCATGTCTTCCACTGAGGAGACTGAGGCTGATGACTCAGAGGTGGACTCGTCCATTACCCAAGCCGAAGTCACTGAGGTGGTTTGCAAGCTCCTCGGTGGCAAGGCACCGGGGGTGGATGAGATCCGCCCTGAGTATCTCAAGTCTCTGGATGTTGTGGGGCTGTCTTGGTTGACACGCCTCTGCAACATCGCGTGGCGGTCGGGGACAGTGCCTCTGGAGTGGCAGACTGGGGTGGTGGTCCCTCTTTTTAAGAAAGGGGACCGGAGAGTGTGCTCCAATTATAGGGGAATCACACTTCTCAGCCTCCCAGGGAAAGTTTACTCCAGGGTACTGGAGAGGAGAATTCGACCAATAGTCGAACCTCGGATCCAGGAGGAACAATGCGGTTTTCGTCCTGGTCGCGGAACACTGGACCAGCTCTATACCCTTCATAGGGTGCTCGAGGGTTCATGGGAGTTTGCCCAACCAGTCCACATGTGCTTTGTGGATCTGGAGAAGGCATTCGACCGTGTCCCCTGTGGTATTCTGTGGGGGGTGCTTCGGGAGTATGGGGTTCGGGGCTCTTTGCTAAGGGCTGTCCGGTCCCTGTACGAACGGAGCAGGAGTCTGGTTCGCATTGCCGGCAGTAAGTCAGACCTGTTCCCAGTGCATGTTGGACTCCGGCAGGGCTGCCCTTTGTCACTGGTTCTGTTCATAATTTTTATGGACAGAATTTCTAGGCGCAGCCAGGGGCCGGAAGGAATCCTGTTTGGGAACCACAGGATTTCATCTCTGCTTTTTGCGGATGATGTTGTCCTGTTGGCTTCATCAAACCAGGACCTTCAGCATGCACTGGGGCGGTTTGCAGTCGAGTGTGAAGCGGCTGGGATGAGAATCAGCACCTCCAAGTCCGAGGCCATGGTTCTCGACCGGAAAAGGGTGGCTTGCCCTCTCCAGGTTGGTGGAGAAGTCCTGCCTCAAGTGGAGGAGTTTAAGTATCTCGGGATCTTGTTCACGAGTGAGGGAAGGATGGAGCGTGAGATCGACAGGCGGATCGGTGCAGCCTCCGCAGTGATGCGGTCGCTTTACCGGTCCGTCGTGGTGAAGAAGGAGCTGAGCCAAAAGGCGAAGCTCTCAATTTACCGGTCGATCTACGTTCCGACTCTCACCTATGGTCATGAGCTTTGGGTAATGACAGAAAGAACAAGATCGCGGATACAAGCGGCTGAAATGAGTTTCCTTCGCAGGGTGGCTGGGCGCTCCCTTAGAGATAGGGTGAGAAGCACAGTCACTCGGGAGGAGCTCGGAGTAGAGCCGCTGCTCCTCCACATCGAGAGGAACCAGCTGAGGTGGCTCGGGCATCTTTTTCGGATGCCTCCTGGACGCCTCCCTGGGGAGGTGTTCCAGGCATGTCCCCCCGGGAGGAGGCCCCGGGGAAGACCCAGGACACGCTGGAGGGACTATGTCTCTCGGCTGGCCTGGGAACGCCTCGGTGTTCTTCCCGAGGAGCTGGCCGAGGTGTCTGGGGAAAGGGAAGTTTGGGCTTCCATGCTTAGACTGCTGCCTCCGCGACCCGGTCCCGGATAAGCGGAAGAAGACGAGACGAGACATATATAAAAAATAATGTATAATAATAATACTAATGGGGGCGTCGTGGCTCAGGTGGTTAAGGCGCCATACCATGAATGCGGGCGACCCGGGTTCGATTCCGGCCCGAGGTCATTTCCCGATCCCTTCCCATCTCTCTCTCTCCCGCTCGTTTCCTGTCTCTACACTGTCCTATCCAATAAAGGTGCAAAAAAATATCTTAAAAAAAAAAAAAAAAAAAAAAAAATAATAATAATACTAATAATGACAAACTGAACACCTGTCGCATCAACAACAAACTGGCAAGTTAGGAGGGAAGATTCTTTCGCTGACGTCATATAGCTCCTCCTCCTCATTCGTCTCCTGGGTGCTGCAGCCCCGTCAAATTTGCCCAAATAGCCGCGTTTATCATAACTTGTAAAATAGGCGCCTTCGTGAATTAATATATGGATCATCGGGAATTACTTTTTATGTTATAAAACATCGCCAAAGATGTCAAAAACGTGTCATCAGACCTTTAAGCTTTAAGCAATATATCCATACTGATATGTAAAACTATGCATTTGAAAGAGCATACTCGTGGTGCAATATTTCACTAATTTTACTGCCAAGTTCACAATAATCCTTTGAAAAACTGAATTCGCTCTGTAGTGCCCATAAGAAATTTTAGAAGCACATGAATGCATGTGGATATAATCAGCTTATTTTATAAAAATGTTACTCATGCCAAGCTAAGGCTTTTCTTAAAACAGCAGCCCTGTAACCAGTTAGACTGAGCTACTTCATTGTTAAGGGGTCTTACAGACAACCTGAAACATTATTAAAATAATATAGTTTATGTATTATGGAAATGAAAGTAAGAATGAAAAGTTAGACATAACACATACTGTATGAAATGTCTATCAACACAAACTCATGAATTCCAAGAAAAGCATAAAGATTATTCTATCCAGAGTCACTGGATATGAGCAATTGTGCACTCTGACTGGCTACTCGACTACTAGGCTATCAGCTCATATACCGTGAGTAGAGAAAAATAAAAAATGGCAGAGCGTGTTGCTGAACAAACCGAGGACGAAATAAAAACTCTACTTGAAAACAAAACCCCCAAAATACAACAAAAGCAACAAAATATGGAATAAAAAGTATTTGATAAGAACATCTTTTCTTATTTTCAAGAATTATCACATTTTTCACAAATTACTACGCTCATTTCGCCAGTTTGTTTACATTCTAAGCGGAAATGATTTTGTTGGACGTTCTGTATAAAGTTTTTATTTATCGAAAAATAAAAATGCTCCATTTCTCAAAATCCAGTGTTATGCGGATAGAATAAAACAGTTACTCCACTCAATCTCGTCCTACATGGCTTATAGCCATATACGACTCAATTTCTTGGAATAACTTAAAACATATGAAAATCAGTGGTAACGGTAGTAATTTACCACGGAACTGAAATGTTAAAATTAGCACTTGAGAGAAGTGATTAAGTCATAAAACTGCAGAGGACAAGACCACAGGCTGCATTTTTGCTTTCACCAACTTTGAGCCAGTTTGAATGAAAATTCCTCCGCACTTTAGCCTTTTGTTTAACACGAAAAATTTCACTTGCAGTTGGTCCGTGAGCTTGCCTCATATCCTAGTCTGCTATTAGATATCCAACCTTGTGATTTAACTCTGTTTCAAGTACGTTAAAATACTTTAAGACAAACCTTCCCAGCTAATTCAAATGAGAGAGTCATGTTTCACGTAACAAAGATTCCAAAACAGATTAATAAACAACAAATTAAGGAAAGAGAGATCCAAAAACGAGAGATTCAAAAGGGAACAGCTTCCCCTGCTGTTCTGTTTCACAGTGCACTGTTTCAAGTGCCTGTGCGCTAGCCACACATGGCGCTAGCCATTCAGATGCTAATGTGGCTGCCATTGTCAGGGCTACAGCTGGTCCAGCGCAGATATGCCAGTGGACTGGATCAGCAAAGCCCACGCAGAACGGGGGCCAAGGAGGGGGCTAGCAAAGGAAAATCCCTTCGCATTTTTTTTTGCCCCAGAGACACGTTTAAAAAAAAAAATAATAATTCAAAGAAAAGGCAACAACCAATCTGACACTTTCATACAAAGCATTCAGAGTGCACTCTGGCAGTCAGTGGTGAAAAATTTTAAACTCCTTTTTCGAACAATGTGCGGTGTATTGTAATGTCTTAGCTTTTTGTTATTTTCTTTTTTTTTCACTTTTTTTTCCATTTTCTTTCTTTTGTATGTACAAATAGTTACATACATTTTTATACATGTTCGAAATAAATAAATTCATAAATTCATAAACCTCACATAAATAAATGGGAATTAAAAAAAAAAAAAAAGAAGCTTTTCAGACATCAGCACAGATGATCAAACATTCTCTTACATAGGTCAAGGCTATGAAAAACAGATCAAGAACCACATGCAACAGGCTGCACATTTTCACAGCCACTCCCCCACTCACTGACTTGTGAGGAAAGAGAGCTGTACCATTTCATTAAAGGTTAAGCCAAACAGATAGCGAGATAAAAAGGCATGACCGGTATGAGACAAAATGATGCTGGAGTAAACAAGAGGAGCTAATAAGTTTCTAAACTCACCAAACAGACCCCTCAGAGCAAAAAGACACAAAAATTCCTAATCAAGCTTCACAGAAAAGCAAATCTAATTCCGGGTTTGTTCCATTTGACTCCTTCGGCACTGCATTCCACATTCACATCAAAGACTGGGCAGGACAATAGGTGACCAGTCCCTAGTGAGTGGGGGAGCTTTTTCAAACATATACAGCTTCCATTTAAAAAAAAAAAAAGAAAAAGCAAGCTATAGAAGCAGGTCGTGAAGCCCATTTACATGCCTGGAACCTAAATCTAGATGTCTTGTAGTCTGTTTGTATACTTCAACCAGGTTAGAGCTCCACTCACACTGTGGTGGCTTTTACTCAAGAAAGGATCTGAGGAGGGGGCTATTGTAGTAGCCAGTCCCCTTTAAGCAATCTAGCAGCCTCCACTTCCCCATTGGCTCAAAAATAGTATGTTAAATGAGCAGTCGAGAGGGTTGGACACTGTTGGACTGTCCCCTGTTGAGCTGCAACCCTACATGTCTTCTATTACCATGGCAACATGGTGATTTTTGCAGAGTGCACTTGTTTCTCAAACAAAGAGTGTATAACAGCATTCAAATGTTCTGACAGCTAGGAGATTGAACAGTAAACCCCTATAAGGCACCCCCTTTTATCAAAGTTGATAAACGTATAAAGTTTCTAAAAGAGAAAGTTTTCCGTGGGCTACTTGACACCAGAGCTGCCCTCTTCATTCTTGCGTGGGGCGCCTCTTTCTGGCGGCAGCAGGCTTCACCAAACATGCCCCCTGACCTCAACCCCTCCAGATGGATCAAGTGACTTTGCTGTGTGAGACTGAACGTCTGAGGCTCTGACATGCGCCATCTGGTATTAACAGCAGGTTAGAACCACAAACAACCTACAGAGCTGCTCTTTTACACTAAGGCACGCTGTACAGGTGATGACCAAGAGGAGGGCAGAAGGTAAACTGATCAGGGCTTGACCTACACAGTTTAGGGCTTGATTAAAAACCTGTCCTCCTCTCTGTACAAGCAGTCAGGCGACAGCCAAGAAGATTACAAATTATTATAGCACACAGTCGATAGGGAGGTTTAAAAAAGGATTAATTTAAAAAAAAAAAAAACCTTTCAAACAGCAATATTATAAGCTGTTATTATAAGATGATTTACGTTATGAGAATAAAGTTGATTATTCTATCCACAGTCACTACATATAAGCAATCACGCACTCTGATTGGCTATTCTACTACTAGGCTATCAACTCGTATACCATGAGTAGAGAAAAACAAAAATGGCATAACGTATTGCTGAACCAACCGAGGATGAAATAAAAACTACTCGAAAACAACCCCCTCCCCCCCAAAAAAAAGGAATAAAAGCATTTGATGGTAAAAACATTTTATTTTTCAAGAATTATCATCACATTTTTCACAAATTGCTATGGGTCATTTCGACGGTCCGTTTACATTCTAAGCAGAAGTGATTTTGTATCAAGTTATCAAATTTGCAAAAAATAAAAATGCTCCGTTTCTCAAACTCCAGTGACTGTGGATAGAATAAAACCATTATTCCACTCAATCTTGTCGTACATGGCTTATAGCTGACTTGTCGCTATGCGCCTCGTCGGATATCAGCTCATGTACGACTTGATTTCATGGAATAACTCCTCAATTATTCTCATAGAAAACAGCACTGCACAGTGTTTCATGCCTCTTATGACATTTTATATCATATATTTCCCTTAATTTAAGAACATCATATGTCTACTGGTTAATAGCTATATTTAATCTTGTGCAGCATTTGGAGTTCATTGGTTCCTGTTATCACCCAAATCATCAAATCATTCCCTCACTTGTCGCGTTTTTTTTTTTTTTTTTGGGGGGGGGGGGGGGGGGGGGTGTTTCGATGGTGACCCAATTTGCAGAAAAGAGCCTGGAAAGTGCAATGTCCTCCATCAGATATTTTCCAAATGATGGAAATCTTGCTAACACTGGAGACTCCTTCCATAAACAGTTTCCTTAGAGAACTTTTTTTAAACCAAAACAAACATACATTTTATTTTTTAAATAAGCAACCCACTAACTAGGAAGGACGAAGGCCATCATGTTTCAGAGCCGTACTGTTATACAAAATTAATCAATAACCTCTGAAATGAGAATTCAATAGTGCTGTGGAATAAACGACGAAAGACAAAGCAGACTGACATTTCAAGGCTTGAAACAAGATCTCAGAAAGTTTGCTTAAGGGAGTGGTAAAACTAGGCGTAAAACGACTAAGAAAGCTAATTTAAAAGACTGCTCGTGCTCTTCCCAATAAAACACTTGTATCTAATAAAGATAGTTGTGCACATTTAATAGCCTTTGCTCAAGAAGCAGAAGGAAATAGTAAAAAAAAAAAAAGTCATTAACGGTAACAAACCTGAAAAACGATGCTCAGCATACTGAGCTATGTAGGATTCAGCCATTTTCCTAGTTTTTTTTTTTTTTTTAAATAGCCAAAACAAAGGCTTTTTTCAGCTACTACCTGAATCGGACCTCTGATACAAGACTGAGAGGCCAAGCGTATGCTGCCCATAACGACCAACACATTCCTGGGCTGCATGTCATACCAAGCGTCAAGTTCGTGGCTGTACACTTGGCTGGTTCCGCCTGTTCGGAAAACTGGAGCTCTTCTGTGTATAACGTTATACATGACATAGCTTTAACATCACCACTCCCCACACACTGTTCCTTGTTCTTGTTTCATGAACAATCCAGCCATCCTTCAGGGGCTGTTCAAAGACACCTGAAGATGTCTACAATACCTTAAGTTATAAATAACTGACATTATAAACTGACAAATAATACCTTTACATGTCAAAGGTTTCTTTTAGTATGACCTTATTTTGCAGTTCCGACACCCTTATGACATTTTTGGCCCAACGTAAGAAACCGGCTTATCATGAGGCCGTGTATGTGAAATGTCAGCGATGGGTCCTTAAGCCTTTGAAATGTACTGACTGAGCCAAGTACAGGCAGACAAATCCCTCATCACGTCTTCCCTGTGTTCTGTTCACACAACAGCTGGGATCCATGGATGGATCCCAGTATCACAGCACTGAGGAGGTGAAACGGGTTCATACTCCTTAATCAAACACTCAGAGTAAGCAAGATACATTTCATTAGAAAGGTGATGTTCTCGCCAACTATACCTGCTAACAGTCATCACTTCACTAAATTTCAGCAGAAAAACGTTCCCAAACGTTAATTACTCATAGCTTTTAAGCCAGTCTCTCACTGGGCTGCGACAAATTGCGAACGTCATTCGCGCGAGTGTTTCAAAAGTGTCTTGAAACATTCGCAGGGCTTCTCAATTTCCTCGCATGAGTCGCAAAGTGTCGCTCCTTCGTTGCTGAAATTTTGAACATGTTCAAAAAATTCGTGCGACAAAATTTCTCTCAAAATAGCCGCAAACGCGTCGCTAAGCCGTCACGAACCCTTCTCAAGTCAGTTTCCGTGAGACAGGAAGTGCGAGTGTATCTCACTGGGCTGCGACAGCCTGCGACTAGTTGGAGGCAACAATTGCGATAAAATAGCTATGCGAATATCAATTCAGTGTGATTCCAAGTGAAAATTGTCGCCAATTCGCATATTTTATCGCAATTGTGTCTCCAACTAGTCGCAGCCCAGTGAAATACTACCCTTAGGGTCAGAAGCTGCCCGAGTTTGGTGCAATTATCCTGGTTGTAATGATCCTTGCTTGATTCTTTTGAAAACAACTTTTTTTCTTTTATACTAATAAAAATGCCTCTAACTCATCTTGCTGACAAACACCTTCGTTCATTTAAACGATTAATCCTCATCAGCACTTAATAGCCTTAAAAGTTTTTTTTTTTTTAAGCAACCTGTCAAATGTTTGGACACACCTCCAGTGGAGTTTCTTTATTTTTATTAATTTATATATTTAAAAAAAAGACTTCAGGTCTTAAAGTAATGACGGACGTTTCTCTTAGTTGAGCGGTTCTTGACAATATGAATTACTACAGTTGTGAGATGGCTATTTACTGTATTTTTATTATTTACTGTTTGATTTCAAATGCAGGCGTGGAACTGCAACGCTGAGCTCTATGTAAAAATCTGGAATGCTCATAGCCTATTCCCTGCTGTGGAGATGAGTGAAACCACCTGGCCACCATCTTACCACTCACATTGCGTGTATTTGGCTTGTGTGTGTTAAACCGTCGTATCTGAGCAAATCTGCCCCAAGAAAACTCTCTCCTGACCAAGGGCAGCTGGTGCATAAGGGCGATTGGGCGACGCACTGCCAAAACAAACAAAAACAAACAAAAAAAAAAAAAAAAAAAAAAAAAGGGTTTTTTTTTTTAAAACAAACTTTCACCAGCGCTGCTCGAGGCCGTTTTAATCTAGCCTGGGCCCGCCCATCCTAAGCGTGACGCAACACGAGGGCCTGTTGCGAGCTTAGTCTGGCCAGGCAGGCTATCTACAGCTCTTCCAAGCTCCCGAAAAATCGGGAACCAATCAACTTTGAGCATCTCCAACGGCCCTGGGTAGAGGCGTGTTCAAGGCACTGACGTAGTAGAACTGCGACCAGAAGCCATAGATTGTTTACAGAATCTATGCCGGAAGCGCTTCATTCACGAATGCTGTATTGAAAGCATTCAACGGGAAGTTCTCATTGAAAACGGAGCAAAGAGCAGCCCTGGAGGTATTTATTGAAAGGAAGGACGTTTTTGCCTTGCTTCTGACTGGCTTCGGTAAAAGTTTAATAATAGGATGTCTATGGTTTAATCTACCAGTTAGCCCCGTCACGTCGCATACGTCAGAGGAAAGAGTGATGTGATTGGTTTAAGCTTCGTCACAGCCTTTTCTGGCTTCGACCAGTAGCAAACTGAGGCATTTTAGGGAGGCGGGTCAACCACGGGCTCTGGGAAACGGTTGGGCTTAATATCTTGGCCAGACCAATAGCTCGTAGAGCTTTGCAGTCGCGTTAGCCAGACTAGTTTTAATCTGTCTCTGGGCATCATTGTCAAATCAGGGTAGTCTTGCTTCTAGAGTACTGCCCCTTTTGGGGCAATTTCAGTCACGCTGAAAATTGCCCAAGAGTTCACTGATAGAGTCCCATGTTAATATATTTTTTTTCTCCTGACTGACACTTCAATGCAATCTCTATGGGTTCCGGGGGGGCTTGCCCTAACGTGCTTACGTCACTGCGAAGCGCGGCAAAGTTGCGTTCGATCCGCTCAGTTTCTGAGGTGAGATGGATGCGGACATAGACATATAAACATAGACTCCGCCTTCTGCGTAGAATCATACGTCATCCTCGCCGGCATGTTGGATGTGGCAAAGCGGAGATTCTTCAACCGTCTCTGGTATAGCGTCTAGACAGTAGCCGAGAATAAAGATGCCTCATTCATGTGCTGCGTTTAACTGTACCAACAGCTTTACCGTCCGAACGAGATCACATGGGATTACCTTTCACAGGTGAGACTGGAAAAATACTTTTCAATACTGTTCCTTCAGTCTTCAGTTTCCCAGCTCAGCTCCACCGGGTAGGTGTAGAGTTATAAGCAGTGAGAATTAGAGAATACAGTGCCACACTATGATGAACGTTTTTGAACGTATGATGAATGTTTTTAACCTTTCTGAATGTGAAGGAATCAGTGATGTATTTTGTTTTGGTATGACGTTAGAACCTGGACGAACTCCGTTTGGCGGTCATTCAGCTCACTTTATTCAACGACAGTAGGTCTGTGTGGTGACTCAATAAATAAAACAGTACATTTTTATTTTCATTCACTATTTCCATCATTTATCATATTCAGTCTTGTAGGTTGGTTATTGTGGCCTCAGGTTTTGGTAGCTTGCTACGGTATGCTGACTGATTAGCTTACCTGAGCTATCTATCGCGTATCTGCCGCTAGTTTGCAGTGTACAGGGTATTTCGCACACCATTTATAACCATCACATTAAAAGTTATACGTGTTGTTTTGATGCCTGTTTGTTTCCCAAATATATACGTGTGTCTTAATGGGTGAATAAAAGGCATCGAGTTAAATATTATTGTAGAAAGGGGCTTTATGAAGTTCAGTCCATTTACTTGCATTGGTTTATGGGGAAGATTTGCCACATCAAATGTGGCGGACACTCTGACGTATCCCAGCAACGGGACCACCAGCTCAATGCGGCGTCTATGTTTATATGTCTATGGATGCGGAAAGCAATTCAGTGCGGTCCTTAAAAGAAGTTCCATTTAGTCAGCGATCAAATCAAGCTAAATTGGCAACAAAACAAGCTGGACCCCCCTCGACCAAATCTAAACATAAAACAAATTTCGACGGGGGGGGAATCATATACTCGAGGTTTTACTTCAACATGGTCCCAGCGCAAATCCTGGCGAGCTGGCTGCGAGGACGCCTCAGCGGTTTTCTGCTCCTCCTGCTTACTTTCCACCCTGGAGGTGGCTTCACGGACAACACTGCTTGGACGGTCACTGGAGTTTCGGACATGCATCATTTGTTGGAGAAAAAAAAAAAAAAACATGAATCATCAAAGATTCACATGGGCAGCTGCCTGAAATTTTCGGCTTTTGGGAGAGTGAACATCGCTACACAACCGGATGAGGGCTACAGGCTAGCAGTTCACCGCCACAACGATGAGGTGAGCAAGAACAGGCACATATTAAACCGGCTCATCCAACGCGTGAAATTTTGTGGCGTGTTCGAGTTAGCTCTACGAGGCAAAGATGAAACTGAGGGCTCCAGTCACCGTGGTGTTTTTCTGGGTTTGGTTGACTATTGACTTGCTACCTAGGTCAATTTACTTCAGTCCTGTGGACATTTATGGTCCGTGTAGACATAACGGGGGAAAATTGCCCCCCCCTGAAAAAAAAAATTCAGGAGCCGCCACTGCTCCTGACACCCCCCCCCATTTACTCCTCTTTTCAACTTTACCCACATTCCTTACACATCTTTATAGCGCTCCCCTTGTCCTCCCTCCCCTTTCCAGTTCAGTCTCCAACCTTTTCTTGAACAACTCTTACTACTATAATTATTTTTACGAAGATTTCAGTTTATCTTTGTACAGGAAATCATATAAATCGGACGCTGTCTGGGAAATAAGCTGTCGAGTGGGAGATATGACCAACCCTGAGTACTTATCAATGTAAACTACAGACAAAAATCATGCCCATTTTGTCAATTTGTGCAAGTGGGTGTGATGTGTAGATGATCTCCATTGTGCTTAGCCTTAGGTAAATGAAAAGAACTACTGACCAGACTAGAACAATAACATCTCTCTTTTTATTTGCATCCCTCACTGCTATTTCTGCCCAAAGCTATGGCCCTCGTTTCATTGGGGCTACTGAGGCCAATTTACTCCGTTCATTTTTCTTTTTGAATTTGAGCCGTTGAGCTTGAGCTCTCACATTCAATATCAAACATGTCTAGACTTTGATCTAGTCTGGGACATTTCCATCGAAAGTCTGACATAGTCACAGTGTTCATCCCAGAGATCAATGTCAGATTTTCAACAAAAACAGACAAAACGAGACATTTTCTGTCCCCCCCTGCAAACGGTCATAAAATGCTGTAGCGGCTCCACACAAAATGGCACTGTGTGCGCGCGCACACGTAAAAATGATCACACACTATCAATACTCAGAGGTGAAAGGTCTGTCCACAACCTCTGACTTGACTGTTTGTACAGTTCACTGCCGCACATGCAAGCGTTTTTCTAATAATTTTTCTTACCAACTACATTAATAACTTGTCCAGTTTTGTGTAGCTTCCAGTAGCCTAAATAACTGTTCCGCTTCGCAGTGTGAGTGGTAAGATGTCGGCCAGATGGCTTCACTCTGATGAGCCTATGAGCTCTCCAGATTTTGATGTAGAGCTCAGCGAATTGCACTAAACTTTTGACGAGGCACATCTGCTAACTGAAAAGCATTCCAGTTGACTACCTCATGAAGCTGGTTAAGGCTACATCCACACGACAACAGCAACGAGATTTTTTTTTTTTTTTTTAAATATCGCGTCCACATGGGCAACGGATCAGTAAAATTTCAGGTTCGTATGGCAATGCAACGCTTGCTGAAAACGATGCAATACACATGCCACACCACTACGTGCGCTGTAAGACGGTCCCATCAGAGACACCAGAACAATAGAAGTAGTAGACGCATGCGCATAAACCCCTTCTTCTGTAGCATTAACCACAAAGTTTTGATTATTAATCAGTAGCGTAAAACGAAAGACACGGAAAGAGGAATGAATGGGCGTAGATGGAAGCCGGTACGCCAACATTCTGATATCCTCCAGAATTCTTTAATGGTCCGGAATAAATTGAATGCTACACGTTGATGGATTACTTTGTTCTTCTACGCCCTTTATGAGGAATGTATTGTCGGACTTAAACCAACATCTGAAGAGGTGAGATCGCTCCTTTTTTTTTTCTTCCTATGTTTGCTGGCGGGATTGTTTTTGTTTTTGGAAAGTGCACGGGTGGCGCATGGGCGGTGCACGGTTTGGTACTGCTTCCGCAGTGTTTGGACTAAAGACTCTGCCCTAAGGGCTATTCTCTCACTCTCTCTCTCTCTCACTTTGCACCATTACACAACAAATATTCACAGTGAAAATATTTTGTAAGCGCGTTTCATGAACCAAGTTATAGGATTTGTTGACAACTCGCATCGAGTTCGTTACACTTCTACCCGGCGTGAAGCACTGACAGTCATGTGGTTGTGACGTCATCGTAAACAATCCGTTCTACTCATCCAGAAGACTTCGCAATGGCGCCGTTGCCAGATTTTTTCACTCTGGAACCCGTTCTCAAAAGATTTCGTTTTGGGGCACCCAAAACACCGGTGCCGTGTGGACGCCAGGCCGAAATGATAAACAATTTTATCAGATTCACCTGAATCCGCTGCCGTGTGGACAGGGCCTAAGATAACGCCAATAGTGTGCAAAGGCAGCAAAAGATCGACAAAAAACAATTGGTGTATCAGTGACGGATAACTAACTAACAGTGCATGGACACGTGCTCCGTTACTCGTTAGCATAATAAACAATAACAGGAACAGGTTTTCCAGTAACAGCAGGTCACGAATTGTTTCACTGCTCTTCTACCACAGCAATTTGTCAGCAAAGCAATTTTTAAATCAAATCAACATGCCATACTTTTAACTGTTTATAGTTTCACTCAACGCTACGAAACATTCACAAGACAAGTTAGTTCTCGTCATCACTTACATTGTAGCAGCTTTAAACAGGTGTTCTCTCATCCACAACTTTTTCTCTTAAGACTCATGTTACTGACAAACAGGAAAGTGCAAAGTCCTCCGGTCTGACACCCGAGACGCCTTCCATAAAGGTTAAACAAACATTATCTTCCAGAAAGCTTCATCATAGCAATGACTACACATCTTCGTTAAATAAACTATATTTTAGAGCTGTTTATTAGACATGCTGTGGATGCATACAAGCCCCTGTGAATTGTCACTACAGAAGTGATTAGAATGCATCAGAACGATTGCATTAATATAA
Source organism: Neoarius graeffei (assembly GCF_027579695.1). Classification (NCBI taxonomy): domain Eukaryota; kingdom Metazoa; phylum Chordata; class Actinopteri; order Siluriformes; family Ariidae; genus Neoarius; species Neoarius graeffei. The sequence continues at coordinate 84,223,210 of NC_083572.1, read as the reverse complement.
ACCTGTGACTGGAATTAAACCCGGACCTACCGTTACAGGAAACGAATCAACACCACCTGACTAATCTGATTTGAGAATTTAACAGTGCTTGGAAGAATAGACCAAATCATTGTGAGATCCAGATATTATGATTTTTGGAATAAAATGACATCGTATCCAGTGGGCAGGTGCTTTATCCCCAACGTCTAATGCAAGCACGCAGCGCAGACGGCATTTACACCTGCCTGAAATCCAATCACACTGCCAGCCAGACGTGACCTGGATGATCCCACCACATTCCAAACTGCCTTTTTGTGCAATCAAATGTTATCTGATCACCAAAAGCAAGTCTCACCACAAAGTGAAGTCAATCAGTACTCAGGTTGTCCTTTGTATTTTTTAGATTGTGTTACAGGAAAAATAAATCAACAGTCTAAAGCAAGTAAAGTGGAAGTTACGCGTGTTGATGCTTAAACTGTCCGTGCTCAATCGCACACCAATAAAACGTGTTGTAGCATGTAACTTTTCGTTCTATTACTCACTTGTACTGTGCTGTATACTAAATATTAAATGCAGTTTACCAAATCTATAACCTGGCCATTCTTATTTTCATTCTACTTGCATTTACATGGACACATTCTCCCATACCCACCAGATGGCAGTAAGAACACGGTGTCTAAATCTGAGCACGCACTGGACTGCTGAATGAGCCGTTCCTTTTAGCAGTTAACCAGTGCTCTGAAAATCACTGGACGTTTGAATCTGCCTGCCTGATTAGCCAATAGCATTTAAGAAACGTCACATCTCTATCAGATCTAAACAAAACTCAAAACTGACAGTTTCGTGAGCTAGCTTAAATTTGGAGAACCATGAAGAGCTGAGAGACGGGCTTTTTTTTTTTTAATTGTGTGTGTGTGTGGGGGGGATTTCTGATCACTGCTTTCACCCATGCCTGTCAAATTTAATGAGGATAATACCCTTGATGACAAGATGCTACATGGTTTCGTTCTGTGTGTTTGAGGCAGTGGCACCAACAGTGACGGAGATGGGTAGAGGGAACAGTGTGTTGAAGGATGTCCAGCCAAAATTGCACCATCCACGTCCGAGACTAATGTAGAGGAAGACCCACGCCTGGGAGTCGCACATACATACTATATTACATAACGTTACATGGCATTCAGCAGACACTCGTACACGAAGTGCTGAACTTCTAGCCAAGGACGTTCTGGTGCAAACTGAACAAGTAATAATACTTGGAGTAACATTCTGTTGAAGTACCAATACTCGGCAAACAGCCAAGGAAATAAACCAACCATACAAAGTACTACTAAATAGAGAAAAACAAGGTCAACTGTGAGCTGACTTACGTATCCCCCCGCCCTCGCTTATATCAGAATGCAAGCAATCGAAGGAATAGGACACTTATTATCAATGCTGACTTCAACAAATAATGAACCCTGAAACAAGTAAAAGAGCCGTGTTCTCCCCAGGGATTTCAAATAGCATCCTGATAAACTGTCATTTTGAAATAGCATTTTGCTTCTTGAAATAGTGTCAAAAGTCACCCTACAAGTTCCGTAAACATTCAGGCGGTAAACAGGAAGTCAACGTGCGACAGACCTGAAAAAGGTATACACTGTGTAGAGCCTCAAGCTGAAGCTCGGTACCAAATATCAAGCAGTTGTGATTTGTAGTTGCTGAGAAAAGTGTTAATTTTGTAAATCCACGCCATATTTCATAAAATACATTAAGGAAGTCAATGATCGACAGACCTGAAAATGGTATACACGGTATAGAACCCCAAACTGAAGTTTGGTACCAAGTAGCTAGGATTTGTGGCTGCTGAGTAAAAGGGTGTTTCAGACAGATGGAGATACGGACGGACAGAGGTAAACCTCTGGACCTCTCCTTTGGAGCAGGGGTATAATAATAAAACACCAAGAGCTAACCCCAGGCAAGACAGGAAACAGCCTGGGTTGGTCTAGACTGATATGCAGTTACACAGTGAGCAGGGAAGCGGTTCAGCCTGAAGAGGAGAGTCTGCGCTTGAAGGTGGTCAGGCAGTTCTGACCTCAACGGGAAGATCATTCCACCCAAGGGGAACCAGGACAGACAGCAGTCTTGAGCGGGCTGGGCAGGAGGGGAAAGGAGGAGGGACCAGGCAACCAGTAGTAGCAGCAGAGCGTAGGGATCTTGCTGGCATGCTGGCCCTAACCCCTTGACAGCCTGGCAAGCTAGCACCAATGTCAAATTTGATACAAGCTGCAATAGGTAGCCAGTGCAGGTTGGCAAGCAGAGAGGTGACACCAGGCGATGTGGTGAAAAGTATACGGACACCTGACATCCCAACCCATATGTGGTTCTTTCCCAAGCTGTCGCCACAAAAGGTGGAAGCCGAGAAACCTCTACAACGTCTTTGAATGGTGTAGCATTAAGACGTCTCCTTCATTGGAACTAAGGTGTCGAGCTCAAATGTGTGTCCCATGAAGGAATGGTTTGTGAAGGGTGGAGTGGAATGAACAAGCGTGGAGTGGACAGAGCCCTGGCAGGCTGAATTTGGGATGAATGCTGACTGCACCCAGACCTCCTCCCCCTACATCAGTGTCTGGCCTTACTAATACTCTTGTAACTGAATGGATAAATCATATGGGTGTCCACAACACAAACAAATCAAATCCAAAAATCAAACAAACAGTCAGTCAATCATTTAGTCATTTCTGACTGCACCTCATCAGCATCAACGCCTGAAAGAAAATACCACTAATCTTTCGCTGTATGACTCGGCAGTACAATTAATCCATCCCAGTGTGTACATAAAGGGATGATGGTGGAACAACGCAAGCTTATAATCAAGCTGCCAGGTTCTGTAGTGATGCTGAGAACAGTAGCTGGGCACTGTGCTGTCATGTGAGGCAACACTGACGGCCGCCTACCAGCTAATTGTGTCCTCACAAGCTCATGAGCACCTCAGATGACCAGAAAGTCTACTGGGCACTATGGTTGCCCGGAGCAGCAATGGAGCAATCCGAGGACACTTTTGTCTCAGTGGGTCAGTCTGCGATACACTCACTCAACTGGAATGGAGACTTATTTTGTGGTGTGCTAACAAACATAGCCAAGTGGTGGCAATAAATGGGTCAGTTACTTTTACTTCAAATCATTTTGGCGTCTTCCTTTGTGCTGGCTGCATTACATTTTGTAGAAAATAGAATACAAAAGCAGCACTGCAGACTTTTCCAGTTAAAGTACTGGCCTCTAATCCTTCACACACTTCAAACTGCAAACCAGACAGATGGTCTGTAAGACAAGGTGTGAGAAATAATGCAAAACAAACTGCCTTCAAATCCCATTTTAAATCCCAATGAAGCATTTCCAGCCCTGCAAGAGTGCGTTTTGAAAACTGGATCCCACACAAAACTGCTCATGTTAGTACATGAGTAACAGTTCAAGATAAATTTGTCAGATTAATTTAGTCAAGAAAAACAAAAGGCTTTTGCTAAACAAATGGCTTTTTACCTACTCATCACACCTCCAGAGCTGACAGGAACAAGCCTGTCAATTCGTTCCTTTCTATATGACTTCACAGTTTCAAATGAGGTCAGCGTATGCAAACCACTGACAACGCCCTCAGATGTGAGCAAGTTCTGACAGCCCTATTTCCTCATTAGTCACAGATAAGCCAGTCTCGGTGGACACAGAGTACCTGCACAGATATACAACTCAAAATATCAGCATAATAAAGGATTAGGGATTAGACAGTTGGAGGTCTAGACAACCTTTACAGATCCCAGTTTCTCAACAGGTTAACAAACACAGGCAGGTCAGATAAACTACAGATTCAACCCACTTGGATGAAAGAGGGGGAAAAAAAAAAAAGTCTGATACACACACCCTTCCCTGTTTGATCCCAGTGCCAAGAAAACTGCCTTCCAGTTTGAATACAAATTTGTTACAAAAGCAGAAAGGTGGTGCTGTTTGCAAAACACACACACACACACACAAAAAAAAACCCCAGCCAAAAAATCCTAAATGAACATTTATTTAAAACCTAGGGGTGGACAAATCAGTAGCCTGGGACAAGGAGATTGTGTCTAGGCTGTTAGCTTTTATTCACTGTTTTGTTCAAGTAGGCTATTGGCTCCCCCCGCCGCCTCCCTCAATCACCCACCAGAGAAAGGAAAAAACAAAAACTACTCACTACTGCCTTTGGTTAACAAAGGTTTTCACTTGGTATGTATCTTCAAACAAAAGTGCACCTCACAGTGATAACATGCACCTGTACAGTGGGGCAAAAAAGTATTTAGTCAGCCACCAATTGTGCAAGTTCTCCCACTTAAAAAGATGAGAGAGGCCTGTAATTTTCATCACAGGTACACTTCAACTATGAGAGACAAAATGGGGGGAAAGAATCCAGGAAATCACATTGTAGGATTTTTAATGAATTAATTGGTAAATTCCTCGGTAAAATAAGTACCGTATTTTCTGGACTATAAGCCGCTACTTTTTTCCTAGGTTTTGAACCATGCGGCTTATACAAAGGTGCGGCTATTCTGTGGATTTTTCTTCCACCGCTAGGGGCGCTCTAACCGGAAGTAGAATCAAAAATAAGATAGACGAAAAATCAATACAAAGAAGAATTAGCAGATCTTTAGCAGATAGAACACGCACGACAAATTACTAACTGGTAATTATTTTCAAATCCAGCGAAGATGATTAAGGTGACTTGTGGTTTCAAACACAGGAGAAATGAAGGTAAATAAATACCGGTTATTTTCTCTTGGTTCTGTTCCGTTTTAATCAGCAAAGTTGCTGCCGTGTTAAAAGGCACTGTTCGGAAAGAATCTGTTCAGGTACATACATGTACATTTACAGTACAAAATCGTTCTGTACATGCAGTAAATATCTAATTTTTCAACATAGATATCTGTGGCTTATAGCCCAGTGCGGCTTGTATATCTTTTTTTAAATTTTTTTTTAAAAATAGAGCGGATGCGGCTTATATACAGGTGCGCTCTATAGTCCAGAAAATACGGTATTTGGTCACCTACAAACAAGCAAGATTTCTGGCTCTCACAGACCTGTAACAACTTCTTTAACGCTACGTTCACACTGCAAGGCTTAATGCTCGATTCCGATTTTTTTGTGAGGTCGTTCACATTAACAAATATATGCGACTTGTATGTGATCCTCAGTATGAACGAAAAGCGACCTAAAAGTCCGCATGCGCATTGCAGGATACGACGACGTCACACGCAGTGAGCATGGCCAGTGTTTACGGAAGTAAAACCGCCCGGTTGCGGTATGACCCATCCAATCTAGCTTGAATAGCTGTATCCCCCCCCCAAATGGAAATCAGCTCCCTAACCTCTGCGTCCTTCCATTGAGAAGATTCAGAACCTTCACAGCCCGAAGCGTCCCTCGCATTGATGTCATGCGCAGGGGCGCAGATACGTTTTTTGAACTGGGGGGGACAAAGCTGCCAGCAAACCAACCCCAACATGCCTGTCAAACTTGTTGTGGGTTACCATAGCAACCAAGCTCGAGCTCGCAACCTGTGCAGTCTGCGCAGCTCAACCAACTGAATATCAGTCTTTGTTTTGTTTTATGTGAGTTGTTGCAACTATGTATACACTGCCGTGCACCTCAATAAACCGAATGGTAATTAGTCTTTTGATTTTTCCGTGAGGTTTGCCTTATGCAAAGAAAGACAGCATAGACTTTTTTCCTCCCTATAAGTGGGGGGGACCGAACTAAGTGAATTTAAATCTGGGTGGGACGAATCCCACCCGTCCCACCCTCTATCTGCGCCTGTGATTATGCGTCATGTTGTTGTAACTTTTTTTTTGAGAGACCCGCCGCCTACTTCAGCGCAGAATAGTGACGTTTGTGGCTTGTTGATGACGTGTAAGTCGGATGAATGCGACCTGGCAGTTCAGACTGAAGTCGCATATGAAAAGAGCGGATAGGAATCGGAATTAGGACCACATATCCAAACGGCCTGGGTCGGATTTGAAAAAAATCGGATCTGTGTCGTTCATATTGTCGATAAAAGATCGGATACAGGTCACATATGGGCGAATAGATCGGATTTGAGTCACTTCAGCCTGCAGTGTGAACGTAGCCTTAAGAGGCTCCTCTGTCCTCCACTCGTTACCTGTATTAAATGGCACCTGTTTGAACTCGTTATCAGTATAAAAGACACCTGTCCACAACCTCAAACAGTCACACTCCAAACTCCACTATGGCCAAGACCAAAGAGCTGTCAAAGGACACCAGAAACAAAATTGTAGACCTGCACCAGGCTGGGAAGACTGAATCTGCAATAGGTAAGCAGCTTGGTGTGAAGAAATCAACTGTGGGAGCAATTATTAGAAAATGGAAGACATACAAGACCACTGATAATCTCCCTCCATCTGGGGCTCCACGCAAGATCTCACCCCGTGGGGTCAAAATGATCACAAGAACGGTGAGCAAAAATCCCAGAACCACATGGGGGGACCTAGTGAATGACCTGCAGACAGCTGGGACCAAAGTAACAAAGGCTACCATCAGTAACACACTACGCCACCAGGGACTCAAATCCTGCAGTGCCAGACGTGTCCCCCTGCTTAAGCCAGTACATGTCCAGGCCCGTCTGAAGTTTGCTAGAGAGCATTTGGATGATCCAGAAGAGGACTGGGAGAATGTCATATGGTCAAATTAAACAAAAATAGAACTTTTTGGTAAAAACTCAACTTGTGTTTGGAGGAGAAAGAATGCTGAGTTGCATCCAAAGAACACCATACCTACTGTGAAGCATGGGGGTGGAAACATCATGCTTTGGGGCTGTTTTTCTGCAAAGGGACCAGGACGACGGATCCATGTAAAGGAAAGAATGAATGGGGCCATGTATCGTGAGATTTTAAGTGAAAACCTCCTTCCATCAGCAAGGGCATTGAAGATGAAACATGGCTGGGTCTTTCAGCATGACAATGATCCCAAACACACCACCCAGGCAACGAAGGAGTGGCTTCGTAAGAAGCATTTCAAGGTCCTGGAGTGGCCTAGCCAGTCTCCAGATCTCAACCCCATAGAAAATCTTTGGAGGGAGTTGAAAGTCCGTGTTGCCCAGCGACAGCCCCAAAACATCACTGCTCTAGAGGAGATCTGCATGGAGGAATGGGCCAAAATACCAGCAACAGTGTGTGAAGACTTACAGAAAACATTTGACCTCTGTCATTGCCAACAAAGGGTATATAACAAAGTATTGAGATGAACTTTTGTTATTGACCAAATACTTATTTTCCACCATAATTTGCAAATAAATTCTTTAAAAATCAGACAGACAATGTGATTTTCTGGATTTTTTTTTTTCTCATTTTGTCTCTCATAGTTGAGGTATACCTATGATGAAAATTACAGGCCTCTGTCATCTTTTTAAGTGGGAGAACTTGCACAATTGGTGACTGACTAAATACTTTTTTGCCCCACTGTATGCTCATGAGGCTATCACTAGCCATCAGCCACTTAAAGAAAATCTTGAAAAATATAAATACAAATTAGCCAAAACTATATTTCTTTTGATTTACTGTATATTACACACACACACACACACACACACGTGTTCTAATATAAAACTGGACTAGTATTCCAGTACTTCTCTGAAGGTGTGTGGTCATATGACCGTTGAGCTCTCATTAGTACATCGAGGGCTGATACCTTCGTGATACTCGGTTCAATAGGACTCTCTCCGGCACCTTCCTCTTCTAATTCTAGAGTCAGATACCTGCAGCCAAAATCTCAAACTAACATTACTGCAGGCATGTTTAGCATGGCCCTGGTTAAATTGCTACCTTCTCTCTGTGAACCAAAGATCGTTTTGATCTTTTCATTGTTTATCTTCAACACTTGAGACAAAAATCACTCACGCTTTGGTCGGTGAGACAATGAAAAGATTTTTGTTTACCACGTTATGCTTACATAGAGTTGAGTCGATGGCTTGGAAGCCATGCGGTCAGCATCAGCCATGATCAGCACGAGGTTTATACTGTCGTAAAGCAGTCGTAAACTATCCTGTAGAATTTACAACATTCGAATCTAACATTCAAGTGAAGACGCAATGTTGTAAATAGTTCCGTTTTCTGACTTGGCTGAAGTGGATATATACACAACACACTTTGTCGTTTGTATTTATGATTTTTCCTTTTAACTTGTGACAAATAGGATCTAGTACTGGGGATACAATGCTGTTACAAGAAAAATGTGTGACCCAAAAATCGTCATTTCTTTTTGTACGTTTTGGCAGTTCAAATAAAAATAAAAACACACACACACACACACACTATTTTTTCAGCGGTAGTATTTAACTGCCGTTGGCGGATCCGTGATCCGAAAAATTTAACACAACCAACAAAAAACACAACAACCCCCCCACCCACACCCAGAGACAGACCTTATATCTAGATGTTGGCCAATGGCCTGCTGGCTTTTTGCTGATGGAACAAACACGTGCTACTTCAGACGCTTTCTTAGAAGAGGATAATGATAGTAATGTAGGTGGCCCCGAAGAGGGAATTTATACACTCAAATGTGTTCATGCTAATGCATTTAACTAGCTAACTTTCTGATGTTAGCTACTATTTTTAATCCTAGTCAGTTAGATTCTGGACACACAGAAACAGGATGAGGCAAACATTTTATTTATTAAATAAATAAATAAAGAAAGAAAGAAATCCACCCAAATATGGGTAACCTGCAATATGAATTTTAACCAAGGTCTTCAAACAAAGGACCATGCTTCAAGACTTTTCCCACTCATTCTTTCGTCTTCCTTGCTATACGCCTGTAGTGCCTGATGAACTTAACGAATCTAGCCAAACTGGCCTTTCCAGGCTTTAACGATAGACAGATTGCCTGGAAATGAACAGCAATTACTCATTGCCTGAGAAAGGTTTCTATTTAGTGGTCACAGACAATAAAATCCAGAACTTAAACGGAAGTTGGACAAGGATCTACCTTTTCCTGATCCAGACAAATAAAATCAGTCAAGTTTAAGGGAACTCACCTAATCCTTTTCCTACTTCCTTGTTCTTTCACAATATATAGACCCCTTGCCCTGACGTCACCCGAAACCGGAAGTAAACAAACCCTGCGCCATATTGGAAGGCCAACAAACTCGTGATTAGGGGGAAATAACGGCAGCGGGCAGTATGTGAACCCACGAGGCACCTGATTCATCAAAAACCTACAATGGTAAACTTTTGTGCTGTGTTAGGGTGTTCTAACAAAGCTGATGGGAAAGGTGAAAAGAAGTCTTTCTTCAGAATACCAGCTGTGATTGAGACACAAGGGGAGCAAACCAAGGAGCTTTCTGCCAGGAGACAGAGAGAGTAGCCTATCTAGCTGCTTTATGTAGAGCGGATCTGAATACTTCAAGTCTACAGCAGTACAGAATATGTTCAGAACATTTTGTTACTGGTAAGTCACTAGGCTAGAGTGTTGTAGAACATTTTTTTAAATGTTTACTGAATAAAAACATCCTTAATTTTATCACATTTATGTTATACATTTCATTTCTTTTTTTTGTTTTAATTTTCTTCCCTCCATCCCTCTTTGGATTTTAAATATAGTTTTTCTCCATGTCCAAATAATTCAAAGATCCTTATGTTATAGAAAATTAGTATAAAAACGGAGGTGATTATAGGAAACCGCGTGTGCTGATTGATCAAGAAATTCACCATTTCTCAATAATCACCTCAAGCGACTCGACAAAACGGCGGCCGATCGTTTTGTCACCGTAAGTGAGGAAGAATTACAAATTATGAAAGAAAATGCCGTTCCTAAAAGTTTGCTCTAAAACTATTCAAAGGTAAAGGTGGAATTGTGATTTATTTTATACATTTCAAAAGAAAGTATTTTGTGAGTCAGCATAGATAAAGTGGCAAATCTGTGCGAATTCATTTGCATGCCGCTTTTGACGAATCAAATAAATGATTTTTTTTAAAATGCGATTTACTCATTTTAAACAAACTCACCAGTGTATTTGTACTAAAACAATTACCCACCTCGGTGAATAATAAGACACAAAGTCGGGATTATTATTCACCGATATTCACCTCGCCTTCAGAGAATAATTGTTAATTAATTAACCTTCTGACCAATCAGATTTGAGAACAGCAGCACTGTGGTACTAGACACTTTAATGCACAGTAATCGCTCATTATTAGCCACCAACATTCTGCCCGAGTGTTTCACCTGCATATTCAGTTCAGCACATAATGAGAAAAATGTGCCGCAGAGAAGCATGAAAAACAGGCTAGTTTAAAACAATGAGTTCTCTGTGACTTGTGCGAATTAGAGCACAGATTTATTAGTGCAGAAATGGAGCATAATTTATAAACTACTTTATATCGTCATATACTTTACTGTGTCAGTGAAGGATGTGTTTATTGGAAGGTACTAATATTGGATTCGCGAACACGAACTGTTCGAACAGCTTGCTTACACACACACACATTCAAGCATGATTAGTGCTCAAGTTAATTACTGAGGCGGGAAACTAATATTTTAGGTAAAGGGTGGCTAATAGTGCGATTAGTTGAACCAGATGTCTTAGATTAAAGCCAACTCTGAAGTCTACAGGCCAACGGAGCTGACAGCATGTTGCTCAAAGAGGCCTGGTTTATTTCGGCAGTTCCTCAGGGTCAGTAGGTGTCCAAGCTGGAAAAGTACTCAGCTCTAGTTTTAGCTAACGCACACTGCAAACACACCTTGGGTTATGTTGAAGATGAAAATCAAAACCTAGGCTGAAAAATTAATTGTATAATACTGGCCATGAATCTAAAATAAATAAATAAATATCTTGAGTTGTGGGGGGGAACTATATTTGAACAATCATGTGTGTCAAAGTTGGATACATATCTAATGTATACTGAGTGGGATCCAAAAGTCTGAGACCACACTGAAAATCCAGGATTTCTCTTTCCATCTAAAACAGGAAACAGAAGGTTTTAGAATTTAAGTATTTAAAACAAAAAGTAAATGTTTAAATATTTTTGAATAATCAAGATTCTGCACTGTTTCTAGGTCCTTATTTAAATGGAAGTAAATGCGTGATACGGACCATGTTAACTACTTTGTATAAAAGATCAGATTTTCCTTACGCCCAATCTCTTATTTTGAAGCATGTGTTCAGATGACACACTGATGGATTTGATTCAAAATAAATTACAAGGTTTTGCACAAACTTGGAATCCAGAGGCACTTTCGGATTGGAGGAACGTTTTATAGTTCTTGGAACTGTTGTAGGATGTTCCTCCCCCCCTTTTGTGTCTGCACTGCAGGAGCTGAGGATGATCATCGTTCTTGGAATGCCATTTTGAGGACCTCCCCCCCCCCCATCATTATTTCAGGGTAGATACTCTCCCAGGCCAAGAGGAATCACAACTTATGTAAGCATACAGTTCACTTCAGCGTTCCTACTGGTGGTGCGAATGCAGACAAACAAAAGCCCTTGAAGGTGCATAGTTCTCAGAGGAGCTCCCCAGTGAGAGACTTCATAAGTCCCTGAAACTGTTTGTTCTGAAAGTACATCAGGCCAGCTTGACTGCACACCGTTGTCGGGGGGGGGATTTGGGGGAGATACTAAGAAACTCAAATTCATGTAAATATTTCAAAAGATTCTAAGCTGTTAATAATATAATTTGTAATGAAAACATTTGTTTTGAATTAGAAAAGAATGCACAATAGAAGTATTTTCACTCGCGCCCTCACACACTTGGACTCCACTGTAGACGGAACTGAGAAACCCGATGCATACGCATCCTGAGTCTTTTCTCCTGCAGCCATGACTGCAGCAAAAAAAAGAAGAAAAAAAAAAACTGGATTTGTCTTTTTCCATCACATCATTCCTATGATGATTGTCTCACACACATTTAAAAAAAAAAAAAAAAGGGTCAGCACACAGATCTGATCACAGTAATGACAATGGGTTACTAATAAACACAGGTGGAGCAACTGGGCGCAAGTATTTAAAAAAAAAAAAAACACACATGCAAACAAACAAAACACAGAACTGAGCAGTAAGGTGTGTAATGAATCCGAGACTTCTGTATCAACAACTTAATGTTTGCACACTAGTTCCACAGTACGATAAAGATCTGTTATTGATAATGTAGAGTCCAAAAGTCCAAACCAAGAACCTTTAAAATTTAAAAACAAGATTATTCATTAAGTCCAAAATTATGCAGAAATGGAAAAAGGCCAATGGAGTTGGAACAGTTTATAAAAAAAAAAAAAGGGCGCAAACAGAACATTTAGTAATTTTACACCACTCCTGAATTTTTAAATCTAATTGGTTTGAACGTGGAGGAGATTATTTTTTCCTAACCGCAGTCCTGTCAGTAATCCCGGCTGTAATTCAAATCACAGGTTAATACACTCGTTTAAATACATTCTCCAATTCTATAGTAACGATGTGTACAGAAGACACTTCGCAATCCAAGACAAATAATAAACCGATGAAAAACGTGCTAACAAAAAAAGGGGAGACAAAGAAATTTTATGGAAGGAGTAGGCATGTAATGATCTATCGTGTTATGACCATGCCAAATTTATGACAATTTGAATCAAGGGAGACAAAAGAAAACACTAAATCATGAATTATATTTTAATCAGGCTGCGTAATTGGCGTTTTTCCTAGCTGCAATTACATTCTTCAGACAGCACAGACAACAATAAAACAAAAATTGAGGGATGGCCCCTGACTTCACTCCAGGCAGAAGTAACACAGCTCTAATGCTGTGAGAAAACACAAAGAACAGATCTAAAATAGGAAAGAGCTGTTTGACTGACTGTACAAATGGACTGAACAAGAAATCTGAGCCATCTGTTTACAGGCTACTGAAAGCTAAAGAAAAGAAAAATGGAGGTAGTGCAAGTGTTCAAAAATTTTATTAAGGCCTACATGAATATTTTTTAATAGGCCATTATATTTTACTCCAATCTTCACAAAATGTGGTAAAAAAAAAAATTACTGCTGTTAAGAAAACTAAGGGTTTTTTTTAAATAAAAAAGGAATATTTAAGTTGATAAATGTTTCATATTTTTGGAAATAAAATATCCCCCACCCCCCCACCCCAATATATCGTAGGAAAACTGAATTGTGGACTCGAGTCATCAAATCAAACTATGAATTGGGCGAATCGTTACATGCCTAGTAAAGAGATGTTTATTTAACATTTATGGAAGGACTCTCCAGAGTTAGGGTTTTATTTAAAAAAAAAAAAAAAAAGACTGATTTCTGGACAAAAGCGTGTTCAGTTTCTCTGCAGCCTTTTTTTTAAACTTCTAAACTTTAATTTAAAAAAATATATACCCCACCCTGGCGAATGAACAGCTGTCTCACAATATCAAATGCAACTATAAATGAATAAGGAGTATGAAGTACTTATAACTGCTGTCAAATTACTGTGGTATAAGCAAGAATAAAACAGTTCAGGTTGTGCTACTATAGTAAAATCTACTTTGGTGTCGTAATGGCATCTAACCACCTTGTTGTTGATTATTTTCCTTTAACAGCCAGCATGCTCTGTTCTACGATGGTGTGTTTGTGTCCTTGTAGATTTTATTTCTCATTTTATATTAGTGCTGTCAAAGTTAACGCGATAACGCGATCTCAATTTATCGCGATTAAAAAAAAATAATAATAAAATAGTGCCGTTAACGCAAATTCTAATTTGGCCCTGCGAGTCACCCGTAGTTCCTGTTGAGGCTTGTCGCGCGCTGCTTCAATAAGAGTACGTGAGTGATGGAGAAAGGCATAGACATATAAACATCCTCGCCGCCATATTGGATGGGGCAAAGTGGAGATTCTTCACCCGTCTCTGGTATAGCGTCTAGACAGTAGCCGAGAATAAAGATGCCTCATTCATGTGCTGCGTTTAACTGTACCAACAGGTTTACCGTCCGAACGAGATCACATGGGATTACCTTTCACAGATGATACTGGAAAAATACTTTTCAATACTGTTCCTTCAGTCTTCAGTTTCCCAGCTCATCTCCACCGGGGAGGTGTAGAGTTATAAGCAGTGAGAATTAGAGAATACAGTGCCACACTATGATGAACGTTTCTGAACGTATGATGAATGTTTTTATTTTTATCTGTTTTTTTTCTTCTTTTATGGCAAATACTTCTCTTCAAAAGAAACTAATGAAGAGTAAAATAAAACATTTTTTTATTTTCACAGTGATATGAGACAGTGATATGCACTTTATTTTTCATCCCTTGGTTTTCTCATCTAATATGGAAGTTATGGATGTCAGTGGCTGTGACAAGACATGTTATGCTCTGCAATTAAAAAAACAAACAAACATTGGTACAAAGCAAGCCCATTCACTTTTTTATGCTGATAAGATAATTACAATGGTTTTTCATGTGACAAAAATGTGCGATTAAATTGCGATTAATCGCGAGTTAACTATGACAGTCGCAACATTAATCGCGATTAAATATTTTAATCGCGTGACAGCACTTATATATATATATATATATATATATATATATATATAAAATCTATAGAAACGGAGGTGGCGGAACAGTGGTGTAGTGGTTAGCACTGTCGCCTCACAGTAAGAAGGTTCTGGGTTTGAGCCCAGTGGCTGACAGGGGCCTTTCTGTGTGGAGTTTGCATGTTCTCCCCATGTCTGCGTGGGTTTCCTCCGGGTGCTCCGGTTTCCCCCACAATCCAAAGACAAGTAGGTTAGTTTAACATGGGGCAACCTTAGGCTGAGCTGCCTTTGAGCAAGGCACCTAACCCCTGGGTGCTGTAGCATAGCTGCCTACTGCTCTGGGTATGTGCTCATTGCTCACGTGCATGCCCGTGTGTATGTGTTCACTGCTTCAGATTGGTTCAACGCAGAGAGGACTTTCACAAGTGCATGTATGATGAATAAACTTGCTGTTCCTCTTTTTGTTTTATATATAAATGTATGAGCTGGGGGAGGGTGGTTAAAAACACCCCTACCCCAAAGATACAAACAAAAAGAAAAACCAAACAACCACAACAAACCACCACCACCCACACTCACAAAGAAGCACAACACACCCTCAGACTTTACAAGATTAAAGTCATGTTTACAAGAGGAAAAAAAACCCTCATTCTGAGACTGCAGTCATACATTTACAAGGAAAAAAAAAAAAATTTATGAGAAAAAAAAAAAAAAAAGGTCAAATGGTTAAATAAAATCATTTGTTGGTAGCGACCTCAGTATTTTGACCTGTGCTCTAATGTGAATGTGATGTAATTTTAGCTGTGAAGGAAAGATTAATGGCTGTGAGCTGTGTGGCACAGATAGTGCCTCATGCTCTTATAATGCACACGGCGAACATGACAAAACACACACTGAGCACACAGAGGCAGTCTGCACCACCACAATTCATCACTATGGTAGCATTTAAAACGTAGCCATGGAGATGGGAGCTGTCAGTGCACAGGGAACAGGTGTGTGAGGTTTTGCATGCGTGTGCGCGCGTGCACGCCGAGATTACCTTTTCACCACCAGAGTAAGAGTCTTGTGGGAGCCCTTGACTAAGCAGATGGCCTCCTGTCTGTAGCCGCTCAGGGGAACTTCATTGATGTTTACGAGCTCGTCTCCTACCTGGAGGCTTACAGCCGCCGCCTTGCTGCCTTCTTCAACCTGAAAACACAAGGAGAAAATTCTCTTATTAAACACTGCGAGGAATATACAGCACGCTTTGACGTGTATACACAATGAGGTGGTCTAAATGGTAGTAAATGAATGTCTGAATGATGAGTTTAGAAACAGACAGATGGAGTAAGAGTTTTTCAGGGCTGGCCATACACACGCCATGAATATAAAATCATACGCCCTCCAGAATTATTGCCACCTTTCATGTAATAATATCTAAAATGGATAGGGCATGCAATAAGTGATATTTAGCCACCAAACACACAGGGACACTGTCCGGCTCTGTGCCTGGACTGGACAATTCTTGATAAACACACCCACTCAATAAAAGCAAATGAAAGATGAGAAATAAAATGAGCTAAATGTCATGTTTTACAGTTTAAGTATAAAGCTCTGACTACTGTTACAGCTGCAGAATATAGAAGATGCAATTTAATATGCTAGCATGAGTGATGAATACATGTCTAGTTACAACATGCAATGTGAGGGTGACGGGTATCATCACTGTTTCATATTGATCATGTCGGTTTCATACCCGAGAAGACTGACGACAAAACAAATGTGCTAAATATGGTGTGGAAGCCTCTCTCAATACTTATCGGCTCTCCAGGCAAGTTTAAGTTCAAGTGTCCGCGTGGGTTTCCTCCGGGTGCTCCGGTTTCCCCCCACAGTCCAACCTAAGACCTGCCACCTTAAAATAAAGTTGCTGTATTACTATAACTGTAATGATTTAGAATGTTTCTGATGCAATTACCGTAATATGTGTATTCTAAGATACACTGAAAAGTAAGGCAACTGCATATTATAAAAGTTTAAATGTTGGCACTTTATTAAATGGACTGGATTAAGATTAAAACACATTTAAAAGAAAACTTAATTCATACATTTATGTTTGCAGAAAGATTCTGTACTTATAGAACACTTCATGAAGGGAATTTGTTAAGTGTCAAATGTAGCATAATTTTGAATAATAATGATAAGCATATTTGTCAGTGTGATGTCACTGCGAGCCTTTAACACAGGAATAATCCGGAGCCGCCTTTTGTTAAATGGATCCCAGTGACATCACACTGCCAAAAATGCTTAAGATTATTATTTGAAATTATGCTGCATTTGACACATTTGGACAACTTCACTTTGTGAGAGCGTTTATAAGTACATAATCTTTCTGCAAACCCAAACTAATGAATTAAAGTTTTCTACTCCTTTAAAGCAGATTAATTCTCCTTGGCTTTTGCTTGGCCCAATGTTGGGCAACCCTCTCATAGTCCATCTCGCTGTCACCCATGCTGATGTGGATCAAATTGTCCAGCGAGTGCTTTTTGAGCCAGTCGCTGTGATCAAAATTGACCATGTTTTCGTTGTCGTGACAGTTGTCTGGTTTTGTGCGCCATCACTCACGTGGGTTTGTTGATGTTTAGTCAACCAATCTTTGATTGGAGCCATAACGATAATAGACTAGGTCAAACTTTTGTGATTAAAATCAGTCAGCTTTGTCCGTCTGGTTGGGGAAAAACATCGGCAGCCAATGAGATCGCTCATCATGAATCAGAAAATTCCGGGATGTCTGACGTTTTCTTTCGATGTTTTTATTGGACAGTTTGAACACGTGATCTTGACATAACCAACAGATTACAGTTTGTTTACATTATACCACACAGACATATTACTTTGACAGAATCAACACAAACATCGGGAAAAAAAAAAGTGCTTGTTTAACACAAATATCAATCAATATGTAAATGGTTCTGTTATTTGCTCTCCTATGTATCTAGTTACTTGTGGGTAGGAAAATTTAACATATATCGGTATAAACCTAAGCGTATCGGATTTTAACTAAAGTGACTAAGCGTATCGGCAGGCAAAGCAAGCGTATCGGGCCCGAAACAAAACATGTTTAATTTAAAAACTGAATGCAAGTAGCTGATGTGTTCAAATGTACTTAATCTTAAAATAAACGATTCATTTAAAAAATTGATAATTTAGTTTAATAAACTTATTTATAGCAGTTTTTATGCAACTAATATACTCATTAAAATTTTATTTTTTTAAATTATTTAATGAATGTACAAATTTGGGCGGCACGGTGGTGTAGTGGTTAGCGCTGTTGCCTCACAGCAAGAAGGTCCGGGTTCGAGCCCCGTGGCCGGCGAGGGCCTTTCTGTGTGGAGTTTGCATGTTCTCCCTGTGTCTGCGTGGGTTTCCTCCGGGTGCTCCGGTTTCCCCCACAGTCCAAAGACATGCAGGTTAGGTTAACCGGTGACTCTAAATTGAGCGTAGGTGTGAATGTGAGTGTGAATGGTTGTCTGTGTCTATGTGTCAGCCCTGTGATGACCTGGCGACTTGTCCAGGGTGTACCCCGCCTTTCGCCCGTAGTCAGCTGGGATAGGCTCCAGCTTGCCTGCGACCCTGTAGAAGGATAAAGCGGCTAGAGATGATGAGATGTACAAATTTTGTTTTGAACAATTAAATGGCATTGCAGAAAATGCATCTTCCTGGGAATTGTAATGGTTTCTACATACTTGGCTGGTTGAACATTAAACATCTGCAAATATAGGATACAAAAGTGGTGTGTATCATCTTACAAAACACAAATGAAGTGCTGCTTCGGATACTGTACGCAACATAACGAGCTGATTTGCATACATGCACTCGGTCAACTTACGCACACCTATTTAATCAGGCAGTTACAAATTTAAAAAAAAAAAAAAAGTGAGTAAGCGCACGATTTTGACTCACGCCATTTGCTCAAGGCATAAGGTTTGACATGAGAGTTTGTAATTCACCAGTAATGCTTTTATGGCTGAGGCCTACAGTTGACTTGCTAACTTTAGGACTGCAGTTGTCATGAACAGTTTTGCACTCAAGTTTTCATTGATGAGTTTATATCATCACCGAAATTGACTTCATGTTAAAACGGTTATAATCATGTTGTCTGTTATCACCCAAATGAGGATGGGTTCCCTTTGGAGTCTGGTTCCTCTCGATGTTTCTTCGTCATGTTGTCCGAGGGAGGAGTTTTCCCCTCGCCAAAGGCTTGCTCATTGGGGATAAAATTGGCTCATGTTTAAAGTCATTCAAATTCTGTAAAGCTGCTTTGCGACAATATCTATTGTTAAAAGCGCTATAGAAGTAAACTTGACCATGACACTCTTTGACACACACCGAAAGACCTACAGCAGAGAAGCACGCCTATAACAAAACATGCTTATGCAAAGAGCTCATGCAAAAAATGTGTTATAGATTATGTTCTATTTGAAATGAAAGAAGATTCCTTTAAAGCTCCAAGCGATGGCTCTGGTGTAAGTTACTGTTCTAAGAGTTGTGGTCTGAATGACTAAACTGGAATGGCATGTTCTGCTTACTAAATGAGCACAGCGGGGGTCAGTCTCCAGCAGAGCCTGTTAGCACAGGTTAATCATATGCCTTTTACTTATTCTCTCATAAAAGGTGGCTTTGGAGGAGTCCAATGGGAAGGTGAAGGCTTTTGGTCAGAGTGAATTCTTGAAATGATGTGTAATAAGCCAAAATGGGTGCTGGTATGCTATCTGAGGTCAAGACAAGGTGCTGGTTCGTTAGACTAAACATTAACCCTTCAGCACACCAAAAGATGCGTCCGTGCAAATGCCGGGCTTTGTAATGGCGCAATGTTCCGAGTTTCTCAGGTAGCTTTAACGTTCACCCGGGATTTGTTTGCAGACAACACTGAACAGTTTTAGAGATTAGGAAAAGTAGGCTGCATTCCTTTTGTTGAACATCATGAGGTGCAATTGCGTCAGCATACTGAAGGTGCTTTTCCATTTGCCAAACTAATGAGGTCACCCTAAAGCTCATAGGCTTCATTTATGAAACACATTACAAGAAAGAATGGAATGTGGCTCTCTCCCCCCTACAACGGGATTAGAAAATACTCTTCAACATAGAACACACCTTTATATACACATGACTGAATTCTGCCAAGCTCCATTACAGCACTGTGGATAGCATTATAATGGACACTACCAGAGTATTTGCCAGTACTTTCCAATATTTTCACATCAAGCTTAAGTTTTTAAGCCCAATATTGTTTGAATCCTCATCTGTACTAGCAAAACTGTGGAAAAAAAAAAGTCCCAAGTCACTCATTCACTACTCCCTATCTAGGGAATTCTATATATAGGACTATATAGTGAGCTCATTGGTAAAAATGGGGGGGGGGGGGACGACAAAAAAACAAAAACCCACAACTTTCGGACACTCCGCCACCGCACAATTAAAACATGCCAGATCAGTTGGCTGGTGGGTTTTCAAAATAATACGTGTGTATTTTGGTGATAAATCCATATTCTACTGAGCGCATTTCCCACATTAATAAATACAAAGTACGTTGTGTCTGCTGCATCTTTCAGTGCTTTTAAATCAAGGCCGAATACTTTTCTTTGCCGCTGCCTTTTATTACATCAAATTTGAGTCTTTTGATTAATTCCTCACTGCAGTGTAACTTTAATTCTTGCATTTTATCTGTCTTATTCTATTTTAGGGCGGCACGGTGGTGTAGTGGTTAGCGCTGTCACCTCACAGCAAGAAGGTCCGGGTTCGAGCCCCGTGGCCGGCGAGGGCCTTTCTGTGAGGAGTTTGCATGTTCTCCCCGTGTCCACGTGGGTTTCCTCCGGGTGCTCCGGTTTCCCCCACAGTCCAAAGACATGCAGGTTAGGTTAACTGGTGACTCTAAATTGACCGTAGGTGTGAATGTGAGTGTGAATGGTTGTCTGTGTCTATGGCCAAGTTTACATTAGACCGTATCTGTCTCGTTTTCTTCACGGATGCACTGTCCGTTTACATTTTTTTAAAAGATTTTTTTGGGCTTTTTGCACCTTTATTGGATAGGACAGTGTAGAGACAGGAAATGAGCGGGAGAGAGAGAGACGGGGAGGGATCGGGAAATGACCTCGGGTCGGAATCGAACCCGGGTCCCCGGATTTATGGTATGGCGCCTTATCCACCTGAGCCACGACGCCCCCGTGTCCGTTTACATTAAAACGCCTGGAAACGCCGGGAAACAGGAATCCGCCAGGGTCCACGTATTCAATCCAGATCGTGTCTGGTCCGGTGCTGTGTAAACATTGAGAATACGCGGATACGCTGTGCTGAGCTCTAGCTGGCGTCATCATTGGACAACGTCACTGTGACATCCACCTTCCTGATTCGCTGGCGTTGGTCATGTGACGCGACTGCTGAAAAACGGCGCGGACTTGCGGCTTGTATCACCTTTCATTAAAGAGTATAAAAGTATGAAAATACTGCAAATACTGATGCAAATACTGCCCATTGTGTAGTTATGATTGTCTTTAGGCTCACCATCCTTCCACTTGCAAGTGGTAAGTGACTTGCGCACAGCAGCTCAGTCCCGAATCATTGCTCGTGCACTTCACTCGCGCGCTGTGTGAGCTGCGCAGGGCCGGAGTGCGCACCCTCCAGAGGGCACTCGCTGTTCAGGGCAGAGTGATTTGGAGCGCAGCCGCTGAGGAGGAAGCGATGAGCCGCACTGACACATTTCTCAACTTGCGTGCCGAATTAGTCATGTGATTAGCGTATCCGTGTATTGGCGTTGCTGTGTGCACGCGAATCGTGTATTGGCGTTGCTGTGTGCACGCTAATCGTTTTTAAAAACGTTAATCTGATGATCCGCTGATACGGTCTAATGTAAACACCACCTAAGTGTCAGCCCTGTGATGACCTGGCGACTTGTCCAGGGTGTACCCTGCCTTTCGCCCGTAGTCAGCTGGGATAGGCTCCAGCTTGCCTGCGACCCTGTAGAACAGGATAAAGCGGCTACAGATAATGAGATGAGATTCTATTTTAGTTTTTCTTTTATTTCCTTACTGTTTTTAATTGTGCTTGAATGTCTGTTTATAATGCGTTTTTTCCTCCATCCATTCACCCCAACACTTTTTTTTTCCCCTTTCAGCACGACCACAATGTATGATGGTACTGTATATATTGCTTGGTTAGTGATCATCGGTTGCACACTACTTTTCATGATGAATTGTGGGATACTTTGAGTGCACTATATAGGGTGTAATAATTCTCACTATACATTCAGACAGCACCACAAAATGGCGAGCTCACGAAGTAGTGTATGATTTCGGACACAGGGTCAGTCTCAAACACCCTCAAAGCTGTTAGCAACATTATTTAAAACTATTTAAAAAAAACAAAACAAAAAACCTTCAGACACCAAAAACATGTCTTATCTGATTGTGTGGTACTTGTGAAGTTGAATTTATTTGTTGCTATTCATCTGAAGGACTGTGGGGAGATTTTTTTTTTTTTTTAAGTTGCAAGACTCAAACCAAAAGCTATTTGGCTCGAAATGTCCAGGAGATTCCTGAACAACATATCCTAAACCATCCAAAATAAATAAATAAAGTGTGCGCTTGTTAAGAATGGACAATGTTTTACTTCTGGCCTGTGTACAATGCATGCTTCGTGTTTATTATTTCAGAACGTGCAGGATTCTGTAAACCCAGTGTTCATTTCGAGAACATAAAACAAGGAAAAGGCTTCAAAATGCCTGAACAAGCAAAGGCTTAAAATAACCTCAAAGGATAATCTAAAGCAGACACTCCAGTGGATGCCCCCCCTCCAACAGGCCGTACCATACTGAGAGGATAAATGACAAAGAACAATAGAAAAACACTTTGCACAGCCAGCGCAGTCAAGTTATCACCCGACAGCACAAGGCACAGCAGAGTGCGAGGAAGGGACACGTGATACGATCCACTGTGACAAAAAAGTTACACACCACACTGTGCCTGGTATTTCATTCATTATATTTGAATTCTAGTACACCGCGAGTTGACCTAGTGGTTAGCATGTCCACTTCTCGATCAGGAGATCGCGAGTTCTACTCACGGTCGGGTCATACCAAAGACCATCATAAAAATGGTACCTACTGCCGTCTGGCAAGGCAAGGCACGCTGCAATACAGATGCGAGTGGGGAGTCAAACTCTCACGGTTACCAGAGAACTAGCCCCCCGACTGTAACCCTAGCTATGTAATAGGTGAGAGGCCGAGGGCTACAGAAACGGAGATCGGCGCCGCCCTATGCGCCACGTGGCGTAGGAAGGACTTTGATATGAATTCTAGTATATACACAAAATCCTGTTAGAATTGTACTAACGACAAAATTACATTTTCATGTCACAGTAAATCACCTAAAGAATTAAAGGTTTACAATGTCACAAAACTGTTTGGCTGCTAAATAATCAATTACTATTTTAAATATTTTATGGAGTAATTGATTAGTTTCCAAAATATATTAAAATGCCAAAAATATTTAAATATTTATTTGCAGCATTTCAGTGAGCTGTACTCCACACTGCAAAAACCCGGCTTACAAAAACAAGAAAAAAAAAGTAATAAAATGAGGAATATTTTAGTTAAAATAAGCAAAATTATCTGCCAACAGAACAAGAAAATTTGACTTGGCAAGATTTTTAAAAACAAGTAAATATATCTAGCTTTAGAAACCCCACAGATGTCTTAAAACTAGTGTATTTATACTAAAAACAAGTAAAGTTGTACTCCTCATTTTAACATGCTAGATACTTTGTCCCCCAACCAACAGTTTGACTATTTCATCTGGGCATATTGGTGTGCTCTGTTTAAGTAAGTGTTTATACCAACTGAGACCGCCAAATAAATCAAAACAACAAACCAATCCATTTTGTAGCCTATGTTTGTTGCCAGATTGACAATACAACAATTCATTTCATTTAGTTATCTGTTTTGTGTTAAGAGATTAAAAGAAAGGATAAGATGCTTGAAATAAGAAATTCTGACTTTGACAAACTTGTCATGGTTAATATAACACCGATGAAATTATGGTAATTCTCATTTTAAGACAGAACTTACTCATAACCAGTAATAAAATCTCAATAACAAGTTATAATACCTTATTAAGATAATTGAGGGAAAAAATGCTTAAAGTAAGTGAAATACTCTTACACAAAACCTGCCTGGAAAGGAGAATTATCTTGGCAGACAAATAACAAGCATATTTTGTCTTGATTTAAGATATTTAATCTTGGTTAGATTTTACTTTTTGCAGTGCAGAACTCAATACATATGGTTATTTACCAGCTGGGAGGTCCGTATCATGAAATACCGTGACCGAGGTCTTGAAAGTACTGACCGAGGCCCTCTGGGCCGAGGTCACGGTATTTCACCGTGCAGACAGACCTTAACGAGAGCGCCCAAAAGGGAAAACCGAGCTGAGCCGCCATTTTGAATCCTCATTCACAGCTGTAATGCAAATGGCTTCCTCCTCGGTATACAAGTGCACTTCCATGGCAGGGGGGAAAAAAAAAAAAACCTACATTTTGCCACCTATGTAGTCCCCCATTTAGACAAAACTGAGTCATTCAGGATTCAGCCATGTTTTTGCTCAGCGTTACCAACAGTTACAGGTTTTCAGCTTTCTCCTGAAATGTTTTCGTTTCTTCTTCCTCAATGTTGTAAAACTCGCTTTCGCTGTGAAGACTGTCGTTATCATTATCCATGATGTAAAATTAATGCAATTCTCCTGAGAAATGCGAAAATAAATGTTAGTTGTTGCTGTGAATGAGCGAGTCGCCAGAAGTCTGTATCTGGGGTCCGTATCGTAGGATAGGGACCCGCTCGCCAGCCAATCAGAGCGCAGGATTTGATGGAAACCGGACTGCGAAAAAAATGACGTTTATCAGATAATCTGTCACAGTCTGAGAATGTTATTTTTATATTGACACTGCCATCAAGCAAATGAGAACCTCAAACTGACTAACTGTATTCAGTCCTTTTTTGTTGTTTTGAACTAGCTCCCCATACTTTTTTTTTTTTTTGCACAAATAGAGTAGCAGTCAAAAGTTTGGATGCAACTACTCCCTCATAGGTTTTTCTGCATTGTGACTATTTTCTACATTGTAGAACAATACTGAAGACACCAAAACTATGAAATAACAGAACACATATGGAATTAGTGTTAAAAAAAAAAAGAAGTTTCCCATTTTAGATTATTGAATGTAGCCAGCGTTTACCTTGAGGACGCTTCACACACTATCGGCATTATCTTAACCAGCTTCATGAGGTAGTCACCGGGAATGCTTTTCAATTAACAGGTGCCTCGTCAAAAGTTAATTAGTGCAATTTCTTGCCTTCTTAAATGTGTTCAAGATCAAGCAGTAAATAGTAAACAAAAATACAGTAAACAGCCCTATTACACAACTGTAGTAATCCATATTACGTCAAGAACCGCTCAACTAAGGAAACAGAAACGACATCCATCATTACTTTAAGACATGAAGTGTCTTAATTAATAAAAATAAAGAAAAAACACTGAATTAGAGGTGTCCAAACTTCTGACTGGTACTGTGCAGATCTTTTCAAGTGCATTTCAAGACCTGATTTGTCCAATTCCTACCAGACAAACCCAAAATAAATATCCACTGGCTGTCTCGCTGACTCAAACATTCTGATGCCAAATTCATTTTCAGTGTGTGGAATCAACTCCCAAAAAAAAAAAAAGTTCTGAATCTGACTCCTAGTTTTCAATGCCTGGAGTCAGTGACTATTTTTGGGATCGACTGTTGTGGTGAACCAAAAGCATGAGGACGACTTGACACACAAAACATATCGTGTATGCTAAGCAAAGTAAACAATATTTAAAATCAACACTACTGGGTATAAAAAAAATAATAATAAATAAAATGTTTAACTACTTACAAGCTAATAGATCCGAATAGCTTTGAGATGTTGTTTTCTGATGAGCTAGAAAAGTTTGATAAATATGTGATATAGATAGAACCTTGGAAGGTGCAAGAACACCAGAAAGAAGACACAATTAAAAAGGCACGGTGAAACCAGGGACATCGCACGACCATCATTTCTTACATTGACCATAAATGAATGATTACAAGTCAAAATGGGAGGGGGGGGGAGAGATATGGCAGGAGGCCAACTGTGGCGTTTTATATATTATTTTATATTATATACCAGCTGGGAGGTCCATATCGTGAAATACCATGACCGAGGTCTTGAAAGTACTGACTGAGGCCCTCTGGGCCGAGGTCACAGTATTTCACCATACGGACCGACCTTAAGCTGGTAAATAATATATTTATTTTTTTCTTTACCAAATTCTAACAGAAAACGAGAGCGCCTGAAAGGGAAAGCCGAGCCGCCATTCTGAATCCTCATTCACGGCTGTAACGCAAATGGCTTCCTCCTTGGTATGGACCCTTTTCACGTGACGTCACGACAAACGCGGCCGCCATTTTGGACATGTACTACCAGTAGTTTACCACAGCCAGCATTGAGGAACGGCAGCAAAGAAAGTGTTTATTTTCAGCAAGACTTCCATCATGCCACTATATTGTTGTGCACCTGGATGTAGTAACCATCAACACACAAGGCAAGGGTTATCATTTTATCGGATCCCGGTAGATGCTGACCGACGGAGAAGATGGATAGAGGCCATTAACAGGAAAGATTGGCAGCCCTCGGCATACCAGCGCTTGTGCAGTGACCACTTTGTTGGAGGTAAGACGAATAAAATTAGCCAGAAAAGGCATTACATTGCTGTTAACATTCTGTGGCGGCGAGTGTGTAACCAAATAGGCTAAAATAACCCATTGTAACCTCTTTGTTCTTCTGTAGTAGCTATTAGCTAACAACATTAGCTAACGTTGTGTTCCTTTGCTGTTGGTAGACTGTAGGACAGATCAGAGGCAGTGTCCTACAAACAGCGCTTAATTTGAGGGGGAGCAAGCCGGAGCACGCTCCGGAACCTCGGGCGTTGGCTCCGGCAGCTATTTACACTGGATCCGGTGATCTGACACCTCTTTTGACTATGTAACAAAAAAAAAAAAACCAAATAATTAAATTTAAAAAATGCAAGTTTATTTAATGTCTGATTTTGATATCTGTCTTGTTGGTGATTTCTCTCATGAAACGACATCCACAAAATATCTGCAGATGAACTTAATTTGCAGTGTTATTACAAAACATGCCCAGAAGCACAGCGCCGCGCCCCCCTCCCCCCTCTTTTTTCCGCACCGGAGCCGCTCATCCTCTGCGCTCCGGGACCTCCCACTTTACAAATTAAGCACTGCCTACAAATAAAGTGTTCAAAACAAAAGGAACATGTATTTGTCTCTTAAATCCAGGCCGTTCCCTGTAATCTGTAACAACGGTTGGAGAAAGTAATGGCAAATAGTGAGTGCACAAACCATAGAAGGGAAACTGTACACAGCGCCAGGGCAGTGTGATGGTATGTCTACTTTTAGATTGTGTTAGCTCATCAATGAACACACTTGTCACTCGACGAGTTTCACGTCTTTACGACGGATACTTACAGTAAATGTGTGTTAGGTATTATTGTTGCAGTCTAAGCAGTCATTGTAGCAGCTAGATGAGCAAGAACCGAAAGGGTCTGTGCCATAAACCGTTATTTCTGTACGTCTGTAAACAATCCAGGCGGAAGCAGATAAACGTCACTCTCTAAGCCTGCTAACCTCAATTTTTGCAAATGCCTCTCCCTCTGCTCGCCCTGTAAATGCCCTACGTCGCTGGATAGTGAAGGTGTTTTCTGCATCTCGCTCCTTTTTCTTGTATGTTCTCCGTTTGTCGCCTTCCTCGCATTCAAACCAATTCGGGCCGAAGTCCGCTACATGTCCAAAATGGTGGTCGCGTTTACGAAGGTCACATGACTGAAAAGGGTCTATACAAATGCACTTCCATGGCGGGGGGGGGGGGGGGGGGGGGGGGGACCCCACACACTACATTTTGCCGCCTATGTAGTCCCCTATTTATACAAAACTGAGTCATTCAGGATTCAGCCATGTTTTTGCTCGGCGTTAGCAACAGTTAGAGGTTTTTAGCTTTCTCCTGAAATGTTTTCTTTGATTTCTTCTTCCTCAGGGTAGTAAAACTCACTTTCACTGTGAACACTGTCGTTATCACTATCCATGCTGTAAAATTAATGCTATTCTCCTGAGAAATACTGGCAAAAATGTATAAGATTTTTGATAAAAATCTTATAAATCTTATAACAAAAGAAACATGTTGACAAAAATTGCTACCATGTTTGTTGCTGTGAACGAGCGAGTCGCCAGAGGTCCATAACCAGGGTCCGTACTGAAGATACGGACCCACTCGCCAGCCAATCAGAGCGCAGGATTTGATGGAAACCGCACCGCGAAAAAAAAAATTAATTATTCCATGAAATCAAGTCATACATGAGCTGATAGCTGATGAGGCATGTCGCACCGAGTCAGCTATAAGCCATGTACGATGAGATTGAGTGGAATAAATGTTTTATTATATCCACATTCACTGGATTTTTAGAAAGGGACCATTTTTAGTTTTAGCAAAATCAATAAACAAAAACTTCATACAAAATGTCTGACACAGCAAATTTGACAAGATTTACAATCAACGAAAACACATTTTATTGAAATATTAAAAAAAAAGTTTCAAATTTGAGTTTTTATTTCATCCTCAGTTGGTTCAGCAAAGCACTCCACCATTTTGTTTTTCTCTATTCACGGTAGAGGAGCTGATAGCCTAGTAGTAGAGCAGCCAATTAGAGCACACGACTACTCATATCCAGTGGATGTGGACAGAATATACAGCATTTCCATACTTCCACGCAGAGCAAGTGCTGCTCTCCCATGGAGCATTCATTTCTGTAGTTTAAGTCACTGCTTTAGTAAAACTAGCACGCAAATTACAGTGAATTAATTAATCCGGGCCCATTTTCCTCCATCCTGCCCACGAATATCAAAGTGGATGCAGTCTTTTAAACTATGTGGCAGTTATAACTTAATTACTTAACTATTACTCAAATATCGAGCTGATGTAATGACTCAGTAACACCTTTGGAGTGTTCAATAATATTTCTGTTCATTATTTCATTAGATTAATTCAAAAACACAAACGTATGCACTGCCACAGACAGGAGGGGCGTTTAATTGCAGTGGAAAAACGACGACACTTGATTAAACCACATTAAACACCCTTTTTCCTTTCTTCATCATATGTAGATGTTAAATTAAGCAGAAAGTGCAAACTTGTTGTAGAGATTAAATACATATGATACAGCAGATACGAACTATGACAATACTAAGGTCAATGACATTCTAGTATCTCATCTCATTATCTCTAGCCGCTTTATCCTGTTCTACAGGGTCGCAGGCAAGCTGGAGCCTATCCCAGCTGACTACGGGTGAGAGGCGGGGTACACCCTGGACAAGTCGCCAGGTCATCACAGGGCTGACACATAGACACAGACAACCATTCACACTCACATTCACACCTACGGTCAATTTAGAGTCACCAGTTAACCTAACCTGCATGTCTTTGGACTGTGGGGGAAACCGGAGCACCCGGAGGAAACCCATGCAGACACGGGGAGAACATGCAAACTCCACACAGAAAGGCCCTCGCCGGCCACGGGGCTCGAACCCGGACCTTCTTGCTGTGAGGCGACAGCGCCAACCACTACACCACAGTGCCGCCACATTCTAGTATTTTCTCAAAAAAAAAAAAAAAAAAAACTGCCAGAGTTCTGGGCTGAAACTACAACTACATTTTAAAAAAAAAAAAAAAAAAAAAAAAATTGAGCAAAGCTTGATACTGTTTCGAGACTGACATTCTCGGAGTAACTGAGCCTCTCTGTTGACCAGTTTTGTGAAACGTTACAGATCGGATGGTGAGGTGCTTCAAGACAAGCTGTGCCCTGTTCACATACATGATCTGTGTAGTTTCAGTCAACGTCCGTGAACTAGATCAGGAAAGCATTAAACCTGATACAATACAAGTTCAGCATCTTCAGCTGAACTTCACCAGTCCTACGCTCAGTATCAGACTCGCACCTCCTTAATTAAACTACATTTACACCTATAAATGCAAGAACAAATTTCCAAACTAATATGTACAACCAGTACATGCCTAGATCACAGCTCCAGTCCTCCACCACTGCGAAGGCACATTTTGGGGCTCACTGCGGTGAGGGGAAAGGATATGGATCTGTGGAATGAGTGTGTTGTGCTGACTGTTGTCCTGTGTGCAGTGCTGAGTTGACAGCTTGTCTCTGTCCCACAGCGCCCCACCACCACCACCACCCACAGAGCTCACAATTTATCCCACAGCTTCAAACACACACACACACACACACACACGCTTTTGTCTTGCGCATTTATACTAGTACAATACCACATATATTCTTTGGCATCAACAATATCAACCACTAACCACATGTGTGCAGGTCAAGAGAGATGCCTTTATTAACAGCGCATTTAAGATGTCAGACGGTAAATTTAGAACAATTAGTCTAAAACTACTACGAATACTAATAATAATAATAAAAGTCAACATGGCACATAAAAAAATAAAACAAGGAAAAATGAAAAAAACCGAGAGACTATATTAGAACTCCATCACATATTTTAAAAATGCACCGAGGTCCCATATCCTGTGTGAATCATTATAACCTGCTCGACTATGAAAATGAAGTACTGAGAATTTAATATGGAAATAGTGTCACTGCCTGTGGGAAGACTTGAAACAATGACAGCGGGATAAGCCGAAACCTTTGCCCCCCCCCCGATAACACGAGACAACAGCCCACATGCTTTACATATTCCCACTCATACCATACAAATGGCGTCTTTCAGCGCCTTAAAACACACTAACACTATCTTTGAACTTTTATATTTTTCATCCAAACATCATTCTTCCCAGTGCTCAGCAGTCCGGTAGAGACTAAACACTAGATTTGCGTGCTCATTCCAGGACTCGTCACATGGAGGTGGGTTATATGACAATATCATCAAAACATTTCTACAAGACATGATATTATGCTGAAAGTCATGCTGCATTTAAAAGACTACTGGCCCTTTTCCACTACCCTTTTTCAGCTCACTTCAGCTCGCTTCAGCCCGACACGGCTCGCGTTTCGACTACCAAAAAACAGCACGACTCGGCTCGCTTCAGCCCTGCTTAGCCCCTAAAACTCGCACCGTTTTGGAGTGGGGCTGAAGCGAGCCAAAGCGAGCCGAGTGAGTCTGGGGGCGTGAGCAGACACTCCCCTGTGCACTGATTGGTGAGGAGGAGTGTCCTCACATGCCCACACATGCCCCGCGAGCACGCTGGGATCTGTAAACACCATAAACCTGGAAGAAGGAGAACTACGAGAATTTCTGAAGCCTTATGCGCCTCGCCTCATCTATACGCTCTTGCTAGTATCTGTTTGCGTTGTCGGTGACAACAAGCCACAGAACCAAGACCAGCAACACTAACGACTCCATGTCCTCCATGTTTATTGTTTACTATCCGGGTCGTGAGACTACCGCTTAAAAGATC
Organism: Neoarius graeffei; assembly: GCF_027579695.1. NCBI lineage: Eukaryota > Metazoa > Chordata > Actinopteri > Siluriformes > Ariidae > Neoarius > Neoarius graeffei. The sequence goes on along the minus strand of NC_083572.1, from coordinate 84,192,162 downwards.
ACTGATGTCACTGTTTGCGCTGCTTAACGACATCACGTGATGTCCACCCACTTTCGCTAACTCCACCCAATGTGTCCACCCACTTCCAGCCAGCACGGTTCAGCGCGGTTGTAGTCGAAATGCAACTTCAATAGCCCCGCTCAGCTCGACTCAGCACGGCACGGCTCAGCCCGACTCAGCCGCGTTTGTAGTGGAAAAGCGGCATTTGTTCAAGGACACTTTAATGTTTAGAAAACTTAAAGTGCATATTCTGGACCAATTTTGTTGGGTTTTTTTTTAATAGGAAAGTATGTCCCTTTACACACTCATCCAGAAGGGTAATTTTGCACAAGGCCATCTGTCTACAGCAGAAAAAAATAAAACAAAACACGTCTGGAAAAATCCCAAGGGAGTCTGGAGCCAGATTTGTGACGTCACCTGCGGAAGCGCCAGCAGGCTGCACGAGCTTTGCACGGTTTCAGTGCACAGCCTGTGTAGACCAAGCGCTCCCATTTCTCTCTCATTGTCCGGTCTTTTGGGAAACGATGAGGACTAATCCCATCAAGATTGGTGTTGCTACACCCTCCTACGATACATCTGTTAACCATTTTAATAATTACGCAATAACATTGAAGAAATTTGCAGAAAACCACCAGGTCGTTTTCTCATAAACAAACCAGCGCTGACGTAGGATTCAGAGGGAGGCGTCCCGCAGATGACGTCACGAAAATCAATGTTTCCCGGGAAATCCAAATGGCAAGTTTTTTCAGAGGCGGACCAATTCGCCTCAAATGGCTTGATTTCAACTGAATTTTTCTGGTATTGCGCAAGGTAAAAAAAATTGCACAAAATGCAAAAAATGTGACAGATATATGACCAAAGTTTAATAAAAAATAGGAGAATTACATTGATCTTACTCCTGAATTTACCCGCGATATGCACTTTAACATTGAAAAGAAGGGGGGGAACCCACAGGAACAAAAACTTAACATCTAAACAGCTGCTTGTCATCAGACTTCATAAAATGTTATTAAAATTCTGATCTCCCCCCCCAAAAAAAAGGGTATTGTGACAATTTAAAAAAGCATCACCATTATATCATAGAGCACACATCAAGCGACTTTGACCGTGGCATGACTGTTGGTGCCAGACTGGCTGGATCACTGTTAATCTCCAAGGATTTTGACTCAACAGTCTCTAGAGTTTACACAGAATGGCGTAAAAGACAAAAAACATCTAGTGAGTGGCAGCTGTTTGGGCAGAAATGCCTCGTTACTGAAAGCAGTCAGACGAGAATAGACTGGTTTAAGTGGACAGGAAGGCTACAGTAACTCAAATGACCATTCTTTACAACCATGGTGAGCACAAAATCATCTCAGGACATGCAACAGAGCAAAACATGAGGCATGTGACTTGCAACAGGAGATGATCACATCAGGTTATCAGCATTCCCCCCAGGTTCTGAAAAATCAAGTCAAAGAAGTATGCTTGACTTTTTTTTTTTTTTAAACTTTCTTTACTTGGTCTGTATTTTCTTAGTTACTGACCTATCAAAGTGGATTTAATACAGGTTTATACCAACCAAACTGGCACAATTTAGATATTTGTACAAATACAGCTAGGCCTCTCCAATACATATAAAATTTGGGCTCCACTCCAGCCTCTAATAAGAAAGACTTGATTTTGGGCTCCCTGTGCACCATCAACCTAAAATAAACCGCTTTAGTTTGAGCTTACTTAAAGCATATACGCAGAGCGACGGCCTCACTTTTTGTTTATAAATGCCTCGAGACCTCAAGAATGGCACAGGAATAGTTTTAAGCATTAACAATAAATCTAATATAGTAATTTTTACAATTAAAATGATTTATATAGGTAGCAGTCTGAGTAAATGACCTTGACGTCACTGCAAGAAGTCCATCAGTCTCATCGGCATTTCCGCTATACTAAAACACAGAGCTGACTGCAGCTTCAATCCTCCATTTTGAGCTAATTTATCACTATGCCACGTAGATGTGTTGCTGGCCGGTGCAGCAACATGGCAGAAGGTGGATTTACAGTACATTCATGGCCCAAGAATGTTCAAACTGCAAAGATTTGGACACGTTTTGCGAGAAGTTCACGGGCACACTGGGCGCCTACGAAGTGGTCTCTCCTCTGCTCTGCACATTTTACTGAAGACTCATACGAGACCTCTGATCTGTTGAGATGCGTTGGCTAAAAGCCCGTATTGAAAAAGAGGGTGCAGTACCAACAATTAAAGGAAAAGAAAACTACAAGAAAAGGAAAGCAAGTTCAGTTGCACCAATTCTCCCGGAGTGAGAGTCAAGGGGGTTGTTGTTAAAACTTGGGACATATCGCTCGGGTAGTGACCTCCCCACGGTTGTTGCTAAAACCGGTGACGTCCCGTCCCGGGTTTTAGTAATTGCCTGAGCCGAGCAGTCATGGTGGAGAACTCCGTATGGAGAAAATGGAGAATGATTGGACCAGCTGTCTGATTTCTCCACTGGATATGCTTGCCTCAGCAGCAATATCTCACCCTTGCGTGGAAGAAGCGAATGAACGGAGAACTGAACGAACAACTGAAAGTCAGATTGTTTCAAAACAATCGGCCACAAGAAGCGAGAACACAGATGGGCAAGATGCAACTCATTTAGATACAAAACACCACGTTTAATCTAAATGCAGGTAACACACGTAACTTCTATTGTGTGTTTAAGTTACCGGTATAAGAGTATTTAATTTGCTTCAGAATGTGATTCTCAGTTCATCTGATTATTAAATTAGCCTTTTACATTTTATCAGTGAAAATGCATGCATGTATGTTGCATAAATTATAAACACCTATCCTGTTTTAATGAGAGTCAACCCACAATCAGTGAAGTCTTAGTCGAGCAAGTCAGTAACGGTATTTCTTACTTTCACCATAATTTTTTTAATATGACTTTGGTCTATAGCTGTCAAAGGTTCTCGGCCTTAAAACCGGTTATCGCTGTGACCTCACGCACTCAGGGCTGGCTGGCTCAGCTCGAATGCCAACTTGGCGGTCAATTTTAACTCTCAAAAAATATATAAAATAAACTTTATAAATTCCCATTTATGCAGCAAGGATGGAGATACTATCCACGCAGAAATGTATTTAAAAATAAAAGGTTCTGTGCATCTCCTTTAAGGTTATTTTAGCATGGAATTATTCAAAAGAGGTATTAGGACTCCCTTTAGCCTTTACTTAAACACAAAACTTGATTTATAATTGAACAGAGTCAAGAAGAGTCTTGGAACAGCTAACAGTGAAGCAATCTGATTTTCCCATCGATTTACAAACCGGACACTGAACGACATCATGTTTTACATCATACGTTATCCAATGGGAACTCAACACGCCGTGCTGCCTGAAACATGGCTCCCTTCAGTTGCTTGCTGGCTGACGGCACTTTCACTTTTTTTTTTTTTTTAAACCGAGCCCTGTCCGATGTTCTTGAGGATGGTAGGAGCTCAGTGTGCCTCCTCTGTGGCTGTTTCAGCCCTTAAAATCATCTTCAGTGCTTGAAAAAGCCACCCAAAAAAGAACTTTGTCAGCTTAGACTGCGCTATTGTTTGGTTCATGCAGATATAATTACACCATCACACCAGGCCCATTAAGACAGATTGTGATTGGTCAAAAGTTTAGTGCTCATTTGGTCATTATGTGTAGTTGATTTTTATTGCCCACAAGCGTGTGCTCATTGTTTACACTCTGGCTTCCCGTTATCTCTTTGCTGGGGTTGGGTTTCGGCAAATGGAGGGATTTCTAGAAAAGATGACTTATGATAACGATGACATACATTCGTCACTGTGACAACTGCTAGTAATTTTCTCTTCATCACTGATGGCTTGTCAATGACGAGCATCAGTGGGAAACCCTGGGCCCATGTTTACATTAGACCGTATCAGCGGATTATCAGATTAACGTTTTTAAAACGATTAGTGTGCACACAGCAACGCCAATACACGATTTGCGTGCACATAGCAACGCCAATACACGGATACGCTCGGCTCCGCAGGCATCCTGCGCTCCAAATCACTCCGCCCTGAACAGCGAGTGCCCTCTGGAGGGTGCGCACTCCGGCCCTGCGCAGCTCACAGAACACGCGAGTGAAGTGCACAAGCTGTGATTCGGGACTGAGCCGCTGTGTGTGTGATCCCAGCGCATATCACTTACCACTTGCAAGTGGAAGGATGGCAAGCCTAAAGACAATCATAACTACACAATGGGCAGTATTTGCATCAGTATTTGCAGTATTTTCATACTTTTATACTCTTTAATGAAAGGTGATACAAGACGGAAGTCCGCGCCGTTTTTCAGCAGTCGCGTCACATGACCAACGCCAGCGAATCAGGAAGGTGGATGTCACAGTGACGTTGTCCAATGAGACGCCAGCTAGAGCTCAGCACAGAGTATCCGCGTATTCTCAATGTTTACACAGCACCGGAGCTGACACGATCTGGACTGAATACGTGGACGCTGGCGGATTCCCGTTTCCCGGCGTTTCCAGGCGGTTTAATGTAAACGGACAGTGCATCCGTGAAGAAAACGAGACAGATACGGTCTAATGTAAATGTAGCCTGGGTTGTACTTCTGCCAATCAGGAACAGAAATCAGGATACAATGAGCACAGGCTGATCAAAACTGGACAGTGGAATATTGGACAAAATGTTGGCTGATCTGATAAATCTCAATTTCTGCTGTGAATGTGCTGTGCAAATGGTGGGGTCAGAATTTAGCGTAAACAAGAATCCGCAGACAGAACCTGTCTCATGTCTGCAGTTCAGACTGGTGTTGGTGGCACCACCTTTGGTAGAAAGCTGAGATCGGCAGCACAAATGTGCAGCTCACAAATGTGCAGCAATTATGTGATGCATTCATGTCGACATGGACCACAATTGTTTCCAACACCTTGTGGAATCCATGTCATGAAGAATTAAGTCTGATCTGAGAGCAAGTGTGCATCCTACCCTGTATTAGTATAGTATTCCTTTATATAAAACAAAAACAAACCAAAAAAAAACCCACCCACACACAACAACAAAAAAAGGATTAAGGCCATTTTCATAATGCCAAGTTAAACTGCCACAAATTTTATTTTAATTTGCTAAATGCGTGACAGATCCATCATTTGCTTTCTGTGCAAACACAAAGAGCAGATTTGAGATAAGCTTGTTATTATAGGCTTTTATTTGGTCTCCCTCTGCAAGACTGTCAACTTGGCAGGTTTTTCTATGATGGCGTAATATTAAAGTGCATAATCTGATCCATATCTCCATAAACGAACATGCACACAGTGAATTTAAAAGACAGATGGGGTCTGCGAAAAAAAAAAAAGGGTTCATCCAACATGTAAACGGTGTAACAGGATTACTTGGGATCATTTAAAAGAGGGATTTAAAATAAACATAATGAAGACCTTTGGAAAAACCAAAAGATATGAAAGGAATGTGGGGAATTTTAATTAGTTCCAGTTTTCTCTTGCTTTAACTCAAACACTTGCCATTTAAATAAAGCCAGCTTCCTGGCAGTTCGATATTCCAGCACGTTTATTTCTGTTAATTAGTGAAACTGCAAAACAACTAAACTTAATTCATAAACAAAGCCTCTCAGTGAACGCTAAGTCTTCCACAGTAATCTAACAATGAATGGTTAGGTGTATACAAAGTAAAGAACCAGGACACAAATGGGAGCTTGTCACTAATACCATTTATCCTCCTCTTTAATACCAACAGGTATGAATGAGAACAACTTTCACATTGTTACTGGCTTAAAACAAAACACTTGCTTTCCGAAATAACGGGAAACTTAATGCCTTAAAACGCAAGTCCTAAAAACCAGTCGGGTCCTTCAGAGGTTATGAAGATCTCAGCAAGTTCTTGAGGGGAATGAAGAAGTGCAGCACAGTGTGTACACAGCCTTCGTTTAAAAATTTAATGGCTAAATTCCAAGTGAAGGTTAGCCTATAAAAGTTGTTCAGGTCTCGCAAATCCAAGCTAAATTTATCCCAGATGCTAGATTGTGCCTTGCCAACTGGCTTCGGGCTGTCAGATATAATTCAGAACATTTGGAGAATACTGCAAAAGCTCTGACATTCCATGCATGTTCCTGGCACTGCCAGTTTACTTGAGGAGCCTTGATGAACACTGAGAAATCTGATGAAAACGCAGTGCAAGCAGAAGTGTGTGCACCCCCCCCCCGGAGAAAGATGAGGAAACCACAACAGACGTATATTTTGCCTTTAATCAATACTGGAGCATTTGCATTGACTTCTCATCAGGTGACAAACAACTGATTAGACAAACTCTAAAGTGATTAATACCCTGTCCACACTAGGGATTTTGTACCGACGATACTACTTTCGTACCGCAACACCTGTCCACACTAGCAACTATACCGGTACTGTAGCGGTATAACTGTATTGGTACGAAACCTACAAATGTATGGGTTTCGTACCGGTACAGTAGCGCTTCGCTGTAGTGTGGACAAATGAAGCGGTTCTGTATCGATACAAATATAATGCGCACAGATTTTTTTCTAGAAAAATTTAGTATGAGGGCGCGCACCATGGCGAGGGAGCGAAGCGGGGGGGGGGGGGGTGGGGGGGGGGGGGGGTGCCGGTTGTCCCCCACCCCGCCGTGCAAAGCCTTTGAAAAATGCTCCAATGGGACATTCTGAGGCCATCTGAGAGGGAAATTGTAACAAATTGTCTGTCAACACTGAAAAAGAAAGAAGTAATCATCTTCTGCCCCGGACAGCCTTTGGCTTTCTTCCGCTTCGTGCCGCGGGATGACATCTTTAAATGCCCAAGTGTCAACAAAAACAACTCGCGAACTACTTCTGTCAAAAGCTCCCGCACCGGTGGGTGAAAGGTCATTCAGTCTCGAGAAATCTCGCTCTACAAGTCAGCTGACCTTGTATGTAACCCATGTCAAATCTCGCGAGAGCAGCCGCGACAAGTAAACAACATGGCGCCTCAGTCTGGAAAATGCCAATTCGGATTGTTTTTGCACCGTCTGGCGGTGTATCTACTATGATTGGAATATTTTTGGAGCAATTATAACATATTTGATGATCAGACACATCGTCACGTAGTGTTGCTGGGATGTTTTCACGGAGTCGGTAAGGGGGCGCACGCCGAGAGTAAGAGGGCACAGCGCCCCTGTTCCCCCGTTTAGATGAAAGCCTGGCGCATGTGCAAAGTCGCACACCTCAATCGATGTCTTCGCTGAATAAAACAGTGAAGAACGGAGATTCGTTTTCTTTGTTTCTTTCTCAACTGCCTGGCGTGTTTTATACGATTCGACTGAATAAATGACCACCAGAAATACAGACTGTACATTGACAACAAAAAGCACACACATGTTTCATCCGCCATATTCTCGGAAGGAAGTTACTCGGTAACCACGGAAACATTTCGCGCACGCGCATTTCAACTACCGTGAAAGAAAACCACAAAGATTTCTCTCTAGTGTGGACAGATGCACTAAACTGTACCGGTATACTTTATATCGATACAGTTATACCACTATCGTACCGGTATATATGTGAACACAGCTTAAAGGAACTCACTGTGGTGATATTAGTGTATTGACGGAGTTCTACTTCACACAGACACAGTACAGCCATTACACTCTACAAACATTACCACATTCTGAAGAAACGCATAACACGTCTAAATCCATTCCTTATTTTCCCTGTAGTGCATATTTGGGGTGCAGATGTTTCATAGCATTGTCCAAATCCTCAGTGGACAAATTATATCTATGCCAGAACCAGTGTTGCAGTCGAGTCATTAAACCTTGAGTCACAGTCCAGTCTCGAATCACCAGTGTTCAAGTCTGAACCATTAAAGAAAATTGAGTCGAGTCAAGTCTGAGAACAAGACTCCAACTGCACCATTTGACGCTGGCTGTTGCTGCCTTTATGTGAAACCGTCTCTGCTACCGTGTTGGACTAACGTTACTGCTTGACTGCCACATTTTAGTTAATAGGCTACAGATAAGCTTGTTCATCGCTCAGCAAGCCCCACCCACTATCAACAGGGCAAATAACATGAGAGTTAAGACTCGCTAGTTTATCACTCAGGCCCACTTTACACGGGGACGGTCTGAAACAAAAACGCAAAAGTCCGTTTTCGTTCTCACTTTTTTCTGCGTCTACACGACCGTTTTCAAGGAGGAAATCTGCGTCTATACGGTGACGCATAAATGTGTGGAATTCAATTGGATGTGCATGCCAGGCGGCTAGGTGGTGCTGTGAAAGACCTCCGCTATGTCTGCACGCATGCGCAACGTCTTCCGTCTTGTCTGATCTGCACATCTGCGCCGCGAAAACTTTGACTACTCTGGCTATGGTAAGTAAGAAAGTAAGTAAAAAAGTAAGAGCATGCTATACCCGCCTCTGTTCATTAACGGTATATGTGCAGATTCGGTATAGATGTTCGAAGGACTCCTGGACGTTTATTAAAGCTGCCAGAGCAGCTTGAAGGTCCGTTGGATCGATATAATCAGACATGCTCTTACTTTTTTACTTACTTTCTTACTTCCCGGGCTGGCATGTACAGTATATGACATATGTATGACGTAAACGCGTACCCGACGTGAGCAGATCCGAGCAGAGTTACGCGTATTGGGTAGTTTAGACGGATATGCAACAGGGGCCGTTTTTAACTTATCCACTCTGGAAGGCGTTTTCAATTTTTTCCGTTTTTCAGCCTTGGAAACGCCGTCCGTGTAGACGAAAGGCACTTCCGATAAAATATTTAGTCGTTTTTACCCGACAGCGTCCTCGTGTAAACGGGCCCTCAGCAAGCCCCGCTATCAACAGAGCAATTAACATAGCATATCACTTCTTTCTCTGGGTGGAGTCTTGCCAAATGACGATTGAAGTTCGAGGTTGTCCCCGTCGTCTCCTCGATAGTTCTTCTACATATGGAACACATGGCAGTGCATTTTTTCCCCCCACTGCACGAGAAGTCTGTATAAGCAAAGCGGACAATCCTAGGGGCTTCTCTCCAGGTATTTTAGCACCATTAACGTTAGTTTGTTCCTGAACATGACGTACGAACAGATGAATGTGCATTCTCCTGCACAAAATTAGTATAAAAATTAATGTAGGTATAAATATCTTATGCCAAATTATTATGGCACGTTACACACACACAAAAAAAAAAAATCCAGTCCTCGTCTCCAATTTACGAGTCTGAATGCAGTTAACGCACGAGTCAAAGTCTGAGTCATCCGTTCTCAAGTCCAAGTCAAGAGTCCTTAAAATTAGGGCACGAGTCGGACGAATCCGAGTCCTGATCTAAAGTACTACAAGCCTGGCCAGAACTGCTGAAATCCCAAATACAATTGCTCAGCTGGCCCTGTTTACATTATTCTGAATCAGCGGATCATCAGATTAACGTTTTTAAAACGATTCACGTACACACACAAATAGCAGGAAGTGAAGTCCGTGCCATATTTCAGCAGTCGCGTCACATGACCAACGTGGCATGACCAACGCCAGCGAATCAGGAAGGTGGATGTCACACCAGCGAATCAGGAAGGTGGATGTCACAGTGACGTTGTCCAATGACGACGTCAGCTAGAGCTCAGCACTGTGTTTCCTCGTTCCTCAATGTTTACACAGCACCGGATCAGATACGTACTGGGTTGAATACGTGGGCCCTGGTGGATTCAAATTGTTCCGCCTGTGGAGTCGTTTCCCGGCGTTTTAATGTGCACGGACAGTGCATCCGCAACGAAAACGATACGGATACGGTCTAATGTAAACACCACCTGTGTTAATATCAGGGCTTTGAACCAGAATTTTTTCCTATTCGTTCGTTCCGAACAGAAACGGAATTTTAACGTTTCCGGTTTTGGGTTCCACCATTAAATAGACTTTCCCGAACCGGTTAGAACAAAAAAATTTCGTTCCCGGAACGGTTAATTACGTTCCCTGTCAGCAGTTTAACAAATGGCTATAAAATTATGTCTCTGTCTCATCCAGCTTAAGCCAAATGTAGGCTAATTCTATTACAACCTTCATTAAATAAGACAAGAAATAATTCAAAACAATTATTATTTCAAATGTTGGCGATTTGGATTCTCAGTATGTCTTCCCATCTACACAAACAGAAAAAGTGCCAAAAATGAAAGATAATTCGTTTAGTGTGTTACCAAAGGCTAGTCAGGCCCTATGGAGGGCTACCGCATGACGTCACCGCGCCGCGAGATTTTGTTAGGCGCTATATTGGAAGACCAAGTACACATCTATGCAAGTACATACATACATAAAACAAACTACACCTGAAATGTAGCCAGGGCAGGTTCTGCCCTAATCTGGACCCGGGTGCAACATCGCACCCCCCCCCCAAAAAAAACAAAAAACAAAAAAACACCAGTCTAAATCAGGACAACCATCACATAACTATAACCATTTTATATCAACTATTTTAACTAAATGGGCTATAATAAATAAGCCTGCAGGCAGCCACGGCGGGCTGCCTCAGAAAAGTAACCATTCAATGACAACTGAAAGCCTGCAGCCACGGCGGGCTGCCTTAAAAAGTAACCATTTGTCCTACCTTAAAACTCGTTTTGCATTTTCTGCCTCCTTTTTTGTATTTTCAACCCTCCATTTATTTTCTTTCCTTTTCTGAAAACCCGATTTGCGTCCAGACATTTTGTTCTGCTACCAACGAACTAACTCGTCAGGTCTCGTCTCTTGAGCCCGCGATGATTCCCGTGGGAAGGGCAGCAACTGATACATTTTTACAAACAGCCAATAGGGAGGTTGCAACGTTCAGGCTCTTCTTTGCTCAGACACTCAGTAATGGAGACGTGATAGTAGTCCACCTTCCCGCTCTCTCCATTCAGTCAGCGAACGTCACACAGGAAGTGAACCCCAGCGGGTCATAGAAACTTGCGCAGGAGAAGAATGGCTTTTTTATTTGTAGGCTACGGAAACTTTGAGGAACGAAATAAAAACCGGTATTAACCGGTTACCATTATTTTTAATAAGCGTTTCTGTTCCGGAACATAAAAAATAATAAAGTTTCTGGTTTCGTTTCTGTTCCATGTGAAATAGAAAAAGTTCCCGGTTTTCGTTCCTTGAACCGGTTCAAAGCCCTGGTTAATATTCTAGAACATCATGGCTCAGATTAGAAAGCATTTAAAAAAAGGGAGGGTGCACTTATTCTGATAGCTCTTATTGTTTGTGAAATGCAACAGATAAGGCAGGCGGCCTGGGAGATAAACTGATAGCGATACGTATTGGTGAATAGCAATAAGAATACTGCTTGACAGCCTGTTTGCTAGTTATTTAAATGTATTAAATAATTCAAGTGCTGAAACTATTTTTACTTTAACTATTTAAAAAACACCTAGTTAACTACTTTTTTGCATTACTTGACTAGTAAACATCTGTACTTGTGAAACCCCTAATACAGAGCTATAGTGTGTGCACTTGGATGTTTAAAAAAAAAAAAAGGCAACATGAGATGCCCACAATACACTAGATATCAGTGTAAAGCCTTGGTCACAACTGGCCGTACGTGCTCCTACGGCCGGTCGACGTGCAAAAAACGCAAGAAACGCACGGAGGGCGCGTGTGACGTGCTGATTTTCGAGCCGCAGAGGTTCTTTGTCATGTCAAACAAACTCTACGGGCGCTTACGTTTTTTTCAGGTTGCAAGACAAACTTACGGCCAACGTGCGTCTTTCTCCACGAACAAAAAAAAAAAAAAAAAAAAGCAGCGCTTTGGGAAACGCCAAAAATCGCACGGCCAAAAAAATCGTACGTCCGGTTGTGACCTAGGCTTAACTGACACTGGCCTTGTGAAATGCAACAGATAAGGCAGTAGGCCTGGGAGATAAACTGATAACGATATGTATTGTTGAATAGCAATAAGAATATTGTTCGACAGACTGATAGTTTCATTTAAAAAGTGTATTAAAATAATAAAATTATATATAAATAAAAATAAGCACATAATGAACACCCAAATTTCAGTTGCATGAACAAACCCCAGGCCTGCTCCCTCTCGGACTCAAACAGCCCATCATATCCCTTGATAATGAAGCATGCAATGAGTGACACGCAAAACAGCCAATCATTTAACAGGGTTGCTGTTCGGTTGCACCACTGACAGAGTGTGAAGTGAGGAAATGAGGAGTGTTTCTCACAGGTCTTAAATATACTTGTGGTGGTAACTGGCAGAAACGGTCAGTATTACCTGCCAACACACACAAAAAGGCTTTACCTCACATGATTTTGGATCGCGCTGGAATTTGTTCCACTCAGACTGGTCAGTAAATCACACGTTATCCATCAGCGACAACCACAGGTTGCTTTTAAAATTTTGCATTTGCAATTTCTGATCAAAACAAAACTTGCATTTTAAATTTCTGTTACTGACACAAAAATAATGATGAAATGCACACGGACCTTTAAAGGCAAGTAAAACCCAAAAAGTAAACTCCTTTATACTGACAGATATCATATCATCCATCCAACACATGTTCCAGTGTTCCCTTGTTCATATTTGTGCCGTGTACAGGTTGTTTTACTTTTAAAACAAAATGCCCCTGGGTGCAGCCATCTTACTCTCGCTGAGGTTCAAATATCACACTGCGACTACAAATGACGCAAGAAAATTAGATTTGTGACATCACTTATACGTCACATGACTTTCCGACACGGAGAGCTAGTGAATACATCTCTTCTAAATTGTTGTAAACAACCCTAAAGATGCCCAAGTGTCTGGCTGTTAAAAAATACGCCTGATCACTGAAACAGTGAAAAAACACACACACCCTTCCTCCCTTTGGGAGCCTTTTGCTGCATACCGGACCCCCCCCAAATAAATGTCCTTGTATTTGTGTGTGACATGCATTTGTTTGCTTTTATTCACTGAGAAAAGGCAAATATCTTTTTAGACAGCAAGAATCACATTGCTATGACAACAGAGATTGTTTACTAGCATCTGCGTCAGTACTGCATACGCATCTCACCAAGTGAGATTCAGACTTCATAAACGTGAAGTCTGTTGACTCATATTTTTCAGTCAGTAACAATCACATGGTTACAGAATTTCTAATTAGATTTTTAGAATTAGAAGCCTCCATCATGTATAAATTACAGCACAGTGAAGTTCTCTCTCTGCACTTAACCCTGCTGAAGCAGTGAGCGCGCAAACACACAATACTCCAGCACACAGATTTTTAAGAATTGGAAGCCCTTATTTAATGGCTCTGTGAAATGAAGGGAAACGGCGTACTAGTGTGCTGGTTACGTCAAGCAGATATCCAGCTGGCGGCAAGGTGGTGTAGGGGTTAGCACCGTCACCTCACAGTAAGAAGGTTCTGCGTTCGAGCCCAGCGGCCGATGGGGGCCTTTCTGTGTGGAGTTTGCATGTTCTCCCCGTGTCTGCGTGGGTTTCCTCCAGGTGCGCCGGTTTCCCCCATAGTACAAAGACAGAGTTAGATTAACTGGCTACTCTAAATTGCCCATAGGTGTGAATATCTGAGCACGAGTAATATGGTGGCTGACAGCGGTGCCTCTGTATGCTTTCGACGGCGGTCATTTGCATTACAGCCGTGAATGAGGATTCAAAATGGTGGCTCGGCTCAGTTTTCCCTTTTGGGCACTCTTGTTTTCTGTTAGAATTTGATAAAGTAAAAAATAAATACATTATTTACCAGCTTAAGGTCGGTCCATATGGTGAAATACCGTGACCTCGGCCCAGAGGGCCTCGGTCAGTACTTTCAAGACCACCTCAGTCACAGTATTTCACGATACGGACCTCCCAGCTGGTAAACAACACACATATACATTTTATATATATATATATATATATATATATATATATATATATATATATATATATATATATATATATATATATATATAAATAAAATTTAAACAAGGGGGGCACATCAGGGCACTTGCCGTGATTGGCAAAGTGTTTATTCTGGGGTTTTGTTTAACTTTAAAGCTGTACTGCCTTTCAGATTTTTCAAGTGTAGGTCATAAAAAGAATTTTCCGCGACATTATTTTTGTTTAGTGGACTGAAAGCTACCGAATTCAAATAGCAGACTTCCAATTTTATTAGTTTATTTTAAAATAGAACAATTAAGAATTTAGGGCCACATTACCCTAAATTCTACACTATTTTTTCCTGCTTCACTATGACCCAATTCAAGATTTTACGCCCTGCATCACGTGGTGGGCTTTCCCCGTTCGCGCAAGGCATTGTGGGATACAAATTTGAAACAGGAGAGAAAAATGGAGGATGCGAATGAAATGTGAAAGACTGGCTACAGTAACGGAAAGTGAGAAGAAAAGACGTTATGTTGCGTAGGAAAGGAAATGCAGGACCAAACTAATAAATATCGGCGGTCAGCGAGCACCTTGGTGTGATCAGCTGTTTGTTTAAATGAAAGAAATGATGTAACGGTCAGTGCATGGTCAAAGGTAAACCTGTAGATGGCAGTGACGCAACACTGGATACCAGCTGCCGTAAAACCCAAAAGAAGAAGGTGGTAAACCTGCGCATGTGCACACGGACTTCCTCTGTCTGCTTGACTGTGCGAAGCGAGCGATTTCATGCACATTATTTGCTAGGGAATCTCCTCAAATTAAATAACTCCCCAGCCACAGAATGTCCTGATAATTTTGTTGTTTTTTTGAGATATTGCAGAAATGAATACATCACAATAACCAAATTTCAGAGGGAAATAAATTTCACCAATTTTATGAAATTGAAAGGCTGTATAGCTTTAATGTCCTTTTAACATTTGGTTAAATCAGCTGGGGGGAGGGGGGGGCACACTATTAGAAAGCTGAATGCGCTGACTGGACTCAAGTGCTCCATGTTGTCATGGTAACATTGACAAGAGCATGTAACGTGCACACTGATTAAGATTGTCTATAGCATGAAAGCTCTTTGCTCATATGGTCTGCTATTTGGCCAATCATTCCAGGACAAGACAGAGCCTTTTAATGATACATCATGTTCGTTATTATTTAAATCACCCACAAAACACTCTTTCTTCATATGTATTTGTTAAATGGGTCGGCAAATATACTTTAGTGGCTGTTAATATCCCTGGGCGGGCCGCTCAAGTAAAGTCTCTGTGTGAAACTCTGTGCAGACGATGAGGAAATTGTTGATAAAAGTAAGGTTTTTAAAAATTCAAAATAAAAGTGGTTAAAAGAGATACGCAGAACCTTTATTTTTAAATAAATTTGAGTGGATAGTATCTCCATCCTTGACTCTTGTATGCTGCATAAATGGGAATATATATGAGAGTTAAAAATCGAGGGCCGGCACGGTGGTGTAGTGGTTAGCGCTGTCGCCTCACAGCAAGAAGGTCCTGGGTTCGAGCCCCGTGGCCGGCGAGGGCCTTTCTGTGTGGAGTTTGCATGTTCTCCCCGTGTCCGCGTGGGTTTCCTCCGGGTGCTCCGGTTTCCCCCACAGTCCAAAGACATGCAGGTTAGGTTAACTGGTGACTCTAAATTGACCGTAGGTGTGAATGTGAGTGTGAATGGTTGTGTGTCTCAATCAATCAGTGCGTTTACATGCACATAGAGAAAATCGAATTTCTGTCGTTGCTCGACTGAAATCGAAGTTCTAAATGCCATGGAAACACCTTAGCTTGGCTGAAATTGAACCGAACTTGATTTCTCGCAATCGAGCTACACGACCTAGATTATGCGATTTTTGCCGAGCTACTTAGTGCATGTAAACCCTATCGAGCTACATAGTCGAGCTAGTTACTTCAGCACTGCCCCTTCCGGAAGTGACAAGACCACAAGCGGGAAACACAACAGCCTCGGTATGACACTTCACCTTAGCCGCCCACTTTATTAGGAACACTTCTGTTCGTACATACAAACTACAAACACTCTTCTTAGAGTTTAGAGTTTATTTTATTTTTAAAAGGGACAGTGTACAAATTAAACATTATCCTTGTGGTAAGGACAGATGTCTGTACCAGGTTACAGCAGTACATGCTAATTTCCGCCTGTAGTCCCTTTGTTTATACTCTTGAATAGCTCTTCTTCATGACGACAACCGGAAGTGTACCAACACAATGGGGTGTGTAGCGCCACCTGTGGCTCGGGTGCACAATGCACCTCACACAATAGCTCGATTTCACAGTATTCATGTAGGATTGGATTTCTCCGGCACCCCTGCTGGGACCCTTAGCTCGATTACCGACAGTAGCTCGATTTGGATGTGCATGTAAACGCACTGTGTGTGTCAGCCCTGTGATGACCTGGCGACTTGTCCAGGGTGTACCCCGCCTTTCGCCCGTAGTCAGCTGGGATAGGCTCCAGCTTGCCTTCGACCCTGTAGAACAGGATAAAGCGGCTAGAGATAATGAGGAAAAAAACGACCGTAAAGTTGGCATTCGAGCTGCCCCGCTGAGCCAGCCATGCCGGAGTGCATGACATCACTGCAGTAACTGGTTTTAAGACCAAAGTCATACAAGTAAATAATTTATGGGGAAAGTAAGAAATAACGTCACCGACTTGCTCAACTAAGACTGATTTGACTTCATTGATTGTGGGTTGACTCATTAAAACAGCATAGGTGTTATAACTTATGCAACATACATGTGCATGCATTTTCACTGATAAAATGTAAAAGGCTAATTAAATAAAATCAGATGAACTGAGACAATCACATTCTAAAGCAAATTACATAATCTTATACCTGTAACTTAAAACACACAATACAAGTTACATGCAGTAATCTAACGCTACGTTCACACTGCAAGGCTTAATGCTCGATTCCGATTTTTTTGTGAAATCCGATTTTTTTGTGAGGTCGTTCACATTAACAAATATATGCGACTTGTATGCGATCCTCAGTATGAACGAAAAGCGACCTAAAAGTGTTCCGCATGCGCATTGCAGGATACAACGACGTCACACGCAGTGAGCATGGCCAGTGTTTACGGAAGTAAAACCGCCCGGTTGCGGTATGACTCATCCAATCTAGCTTGAATAGCTGCATCCCCCCAAATGGAAATCAGCTCCCTAACCTCTGCGTCCTTCCATTGAGAAGATTCAGAACCTTCACAGCCCGAAGCGTCCCTCGCATTGATGTCATGCGCAGGGGCGCAGATACGTTTTTTTGAACTGGGGGGGACAAAAAACTGGGGGGGGACAAAGCTGCCAGCAAACCAGCCCCAACCCCGATATGCCTGTCAAACTTGTTGTGGGTTACTATAGCAACCAAGCTCGAGCTCGCAACCTGTGCAGTCTGCGCAGCTCAACCAACCGAATATCAGTCTTTGTTTTGTTTTATGTGTGAGTTGTTGCAACTATGTATACACTGCTGTGCACCTCAATAAACCGAATGGTAATTAGTCTTTTGATTTTTCCGTGAGGTTTGCCTTATGCAAAGTGGGGGGGACCGAACGAAGTGAATTTAAATCTGGGTGGGACAAATCCCACCCGTCCCACCCTCTATCTGCGCCCGTGATTATGCGCCATGTTGTTGTAACTTTTTTGAGAGACCCGCCGCCTACTTCAGCGCAGAATAGTGACGTTTGTGGCTTGTTGATGACGTGTAAGTCGGATGAATGCGACCTGGCGGTTCAGACTGAAGTCGCATATGAAAAGAGCGGATAGGAATCGGAATTAGGACCACATATCCAAACGGCCTGGGTCGGATTTGAAAAAATCGGATCTGTGTCATTCATATTGTCAATAAAAGATCGGATACAGGTCACATATGGGCGAAAAGATCGGATTTGAGTCACTTCAGCCTGCAGTTTGAACGCAGCCTAAATGCAGGTAAACAACGTACTGTTTTTTTTTTTTTTAATCCAAATGAGAGTTGGAGCTTACCCATCTGTGTTCTCGCTTCTTGAAGGCCAACCTTGTGGCCGATTTGTTTTGAAACAATCTGACTTTCAGTTGTTCGTTCAGTTTTCTGTTCATTCACTTCTTCCATGCAAGGGTGAGATGGCAGCAATATCCAGTTTAGAAAGAAGATGGCTACTCCACTCATTCTATAATTTTGTCCATACGGAGCACTCCATTACTGCTCGGCTCAGGCAATTACTAAAACCCAGGGGGTCACCGGTTTTAGCAACAACCGCGGGGAGGTCGATGTGTCACATCCCGTCCCGGGTTTTAGCAACAACCCTCGGCTCACTCCGGGAGGACTGGTGCAACTGAACTTTGCTTTAAAAAAAAAATTTAAATACTTTCCTTTTCTTGTAGTTTTCTTTTTCTTTAATTGTTGGTACTGCACCCTCTTTCATTACGGGCTTATAGCCAACGCTCCTCAACAGATCAGAGGTCTCGTACGAGTCTTCAGTAAAACGTACAGAGCAGAGGAGAGACCACTTCGTAGCTGCCCAATGTGCCCGTGAATTTCTCGCAAAACGCGTCCAAATCTTTGCAGTTTGAACATTCTTGGACCATGAAGGCAACGTAAATCCACCTTCTGTCGTGTTACTGGCGGGTGCAGCAACACATCTACGTGACATGGCGATAAATTCTCAAAATGGAGATCGAAGGAGTTGCAGTCAGCTCTGTGTTTTAGTATAGCGGAAATGGCGATGAGACCAATAGACTTCCTGCTGTGACGTTACGGACGTCAAGGTCATTCACTCAGACCGCTACCTATATGAATTACTTTAATCGTAAAAATTACTATAACAGATTTATTGTTAACACTTAAAACTATTCCTGTGCCATTCTTGAGGACTTAAGGCATTTATAAACGAAAGTGAGGCCATGGCTCTGCGTATATGCTTTAAATTCAAACTTTTTTTTTTTCCCTCCTGGTAATTATTAAAAACAATTTAAAATGACCAATATTTTTGATAGAGCGAAATGAACCATTTTATCAGAATACTGACAAGCCCCAAGTTAAGAGAAGGTATTTTCACTGCCAAAAATCAATGGCATGTTTTAGGAACAAAAAGCCTGGTACCTAAATCTATGCACTACTATTGCAACTGAACAACTATTACATTGATAAATGTAATAACACACACACACACACACTTATCGGATTTTGTGGGAATTTCAATTAGCCTTCATGTCTTTCTTGGCCCTGCGAAAATGAAATGACAAGATTGTCTATATTTCATTCAGAAGACTTAACAAGGTCAGCTGTCAGCTACTGCTAACTTACATATCCCCCCCCGCTCTCACTTATATCATCAGAATGCAAGCAATTGAAGGAATAGAACACTTATTATTGAATGCTGACTTCAACAAATAATTAACCCAGAAACAAGTAAAGAGCAGTGTTCTCCCCAGGGATTTCAAATAGCATCCTGATAAACTCATTTTGAAATATTTTGCTTCTTGAAATAGCGTCAAAATCCACCCTATATGTTTTGTAAATACATTCAGTCGATGGACAGGAAGTTGATGTGCGACAGACCTGAAAACAGTATACATGGCATAGAACCCCAAGCTGAAGCTCGGTACCAAATATCAAGTAGTTGATGAGAAAAAAGTGTTACGAAAATTTTGTAAATCCATGCAATGTGTTTTGTAAATGTATTCAGTCGGTAAACAGGAAGTCGATGTGCGACAGACCTGAAAAGAGTAAACATGGTATAGAACCCCAAGCTGAAGTTTGGTACCAAGTGGCTATGATTAGCGAATGCTGAGAAAAAGGGCGTTTCGGACCGAAGTAAACCAGTATTACACCCCTCCGGAGTGGGGGTATATAAAAAAAAAAATAAAACCCCACCCCACCCCTTACACAGTTGAAGTGGACCTCATGAAAATTTCAAAATTTCTACAACAAACAGGCCGGAATCGTCTGAACTGTGAGAAACATGACATGTAAAACTTGGTTAATAATCTGAAGTGTTACTAGATCCAGTGAGTGATTTCCATAAAAGGCAAAATCGACAACAATAACAACAACATGCTGATCTAAGAGTATAATATTAACTGAGCTCACCACCTGCTGAGAGGTGTGACCAGGACCCCAGGAGGTATGGAAAAATGCCAACGTTCCCTGCTGAGCAAGAATCTCAGAAGGTGAACAACAGAATACGCATTCAACCTTAAACTCAAAAGCATCTTCTCATGGCGCCAACCATTCAGAAAATCTCAAAGGGTCCAGCCTAAACTTCTGATCTGCTTAAGAACCTTAGCAATGGCAGGAATTCTACTTCCGCAGGTCACATGGCTTTCAAAAGCTCAGCGAGAAACACAGGGAGAACATGGACTCTGCTTCAACAGATGGACTTTGGAAGAAGATTTAGCTAAAAAGAGTACACAGTCAAAGCATGTAGGTCGTTCTAAATCCACAGTGAATATATAATACACCCCGAAATCTACCAGCAAGGTCTTTGCGAGTTGATAATTAACCAGTCAAAACACAGAGGAGTTTCGACCTCTGTTCTAAATGAGTTGCCAAAGAATGTGTGTTTCAAGGCTGAAAACGCAGTTTCCATTTCAGTCCGTGTGAATAGATGCAGAACACACTGGGCCCCTTTTCCACATGCCATCTAGTCTACACTTCCTCCCTAACTCCCAATAGATCATATAAATGAATCCCAGAGTGGGTTTAATGCGTGCCTCTTTAAAAAAAAAAAAAAAAAAAATTATGAGAATTGATAGCCTGTCAAATATGTCTGCAAATTGAATGATCAATTCCATATTACAGGGGGGATAAAACTGTGGCCCAGACACTCAAGACATGCAGGTTGTGTGTTTGGGATACATGCTTTTTTTTTTTTTTTTAATTCATATAGTTTCCAAGTGGGGCGGCACGGTGGTGTAGTGGTTAGCGCTGTCGCCTCACAGCAAGAAGGTCCGGGTTCGAGCCCCGTGGCCGGCGACGGCCTTTCTGTGCGGAGTTTGCATGTTCTCCCCGTGTCCGCGTGGGTTTCCTCCGGGTGCTCCGGTTTCCCCCACAGTCCAAAGACATGCAGGTTAGGTTAACTGGTGACTCTAAATTGACCGTAGGTGTGAATGTGAGTGTGAATGGTTGTCTGTGTCTATGTGTCAGCCCTGTGATGACCTGGCGACTTGTCCAGGGTGAACCCCGCCTTTCACCCGTAGTCAGCTGGGATAGACTCCAGCTTGCCTGCGACCCTGTAGAACAGGATAAAGCGGCTACAGATAATGAGATGAGATGAGTTTCCAAGTGGACAAGCAAGTTAACAACCAGAGAAAGAAAATAAAAGTAATCCATACCGACATTCGCAAAAACAAACATTTTAATTCAGCATGTGTATTTAAACTTAACATGCTTCAAAGTGGTGCAAAGCATCTCAAATAAATACATACAGTGTGCACATTTGGAAACTTGTGGGTATGTCGAAACACGAAACTGGGTTAGTGATGAAGTCGCCATGTAATTCTCTTGCTTATTACACACAGTCACCTCCTAGTTAAATACATCTAGAGAAAACAAGAGACACTATCCAGACACAAAGAATATCGCACTTAAAAGATAGTTATGCTGTCATAGTTAGTTGCTGGAGTCCCTGCTTGTACTCAGTGCAATATGTATGTATACTCTTCCTACTTATTCAGGTGACATTGGGCATACCCAACAACCTGTGTTTTCTCTCTCCCTCAAAATCTGTCCCTCTGAGTTACATGTTGGTCCTGGGATTGAGATGCTGACCTCTTCTGCTCCTCGGACCTGCTTGATCCATCCTGGTGCCGTGTCTGGTTGGAGTCTCATCGCATCGCTCCTGTGGAGGACGGCCCCATGAGGACAGTTGAAAGTCGCGCCTGGAGGACGCTCTGGACTCTTACAGTAATACTTTTATGGCTGAGGACTACAGTTGACTTGCTAACTTTAGGACTGCAGTTGTCATGAACAGTTTTGCACTCACGTTTCCATCAATGAAGAGTTTATAACATCAGTGAAACTGACTTCATGTTAAATCTGTTAGTCATGTTGTCTGTTGTTGCCCAAATGAGGATGGGTTCCCTTTTGAGTCTGGTTCCTCTCGAGGTTTCTTCCTCATGTCGTCTGAGGGAGTTTTTCCTTGCCACCGTCGCCACAGGCGTGCTCATTGGGGATAGATTAGGGATAAAATTAGCTCATGTTTTAAGTCGTTCAAATTCTGTAAAACTGCTTTGCGACAAATGTTTATTGTTAAAAGCGCTATACAAATAAACTTGACCACCAAATCTCAGACAAAAAACACTGGCCAGGGTTTTTCTTGACTTATGCCGCTTTTCCACTACAAACGCGGCTGAGCCGTGCCGTGCCGAGCTGAGTCGAGCTGAGCGGGGCTGTTGGAGTTGCATTTTGACTACAACCGCGCTGAACCATGCTGGCTGGAAGTGGGTGGACACATTGGGTGGAGTTAGTGAAAGTGGGTGGACGTCACGTGATGTCGTTAAGCAGCGCAAACAGTGACATCAGTGACAGTGGCGGAACAAGTCAGAGCCGGGCCGGGGGCGGGGCAAATGACCGGGCCCTTTATTAAAGCTTATCATAACATCATTTTAGGCTACAAAATGTCCGCAACTGCGGTGTTTACCAATTTCAACACTACCGGGTGCAACTATATGTTATTTAGTACATCAAGTCCTTCAAACGAACATGTAACTCAGAAACAAAAAACATTAGGATACTGTACATGGCTCATAATAAAACATCAATAGCCTATACTGCGCACATTATTTGAAGGGCATACGAATGAGCGCTCAGAGGTTGCAACGGTGACAGGAAGAGTCAGAAATAAAAGGAGGGCGGTGCAAACCTCACTGAATGCACTGTGTTTACCAATTTCAACACTACGGGGTGCAACTATGTTATTTTGTACATTAAGTCCTTCAAACGAACATGTAACTCAGAAACAAAAAAAACCATTAGGCGACATACTGTACATGGCTCATAATAAAACATCAATAGCCTACTGCGCGCATTATTTGAAGGGCATACGACGAGCCTTGCGCTCCGCGAACTCGTCCACGATGCTCTGTATATGTCACTGATTCAGTGATCTTTTAAGCGGTAGTCTCACGACCCGGATAGTAAACAATAAACATGGAGGACATGGAGTCGTTAGTATTGCTGGTCTTGGTGCTGTGGCTTGTTGTCACCGACAACGCCAACAGATACTGGCAAGACCGTATAGATGAGGCGAGGCGCATAAGGCTTCAGAAATTCTCGTAATTCGTAATTATTATTCTTCCGGGTTTGCGGGGTTTACAGATCCCAGCGCGCTCGCGGGGCGTGTGTGGGCATGTGAGGACACTCCTCCTCACCAATCAGTGCACAGGGGAGTGTCTGCTCACGCCCCCAACCTCACTCGGCACGGCTTGGCTCGCTTCAGCCCCACTCCAAAACGGTGTGAGTTTTAGGGGCTAAGCAGGGCTGAAACGAGCTGAGTCGTGCTGGTTTTTGGTAGTCGAAACGCGAGCCGTGTCGGGCTGAAGTGAGCTGAAGTGAGCTGAAAAAGGGTAGTGGAAAAGGGCCATTAGCTGATGGTCCAAACACAGCATGATACATTAGAAACTTTAGATGACAAATAAGTACTTGTTCATTTCGCTTAGCCTACATTAATCTACTTGGCTCACCAGCTTATCGCATGCTGTTGCATTAGTTACCCTTTTTTTTTTTGCCTAGTCAGTTACAACCCCAAATCAGAAAAAGTTGGGATGCTATAAAAAAAAAAAAAAAAAATGCAAATTAAAAACAAAAAACACAGTGATTTCTAAATTTACTTTGACTTGTATTTCATTGTAGACAGAATGAACCCAAGATCATGCTTCTTGGTCAGCTTCATTTCATTTGTTAACATACAGCACCCTCTATGATTATTAGCACCCCTTGTAAAAAGGAGATACAAGGAACTACCTAAAAGTGGAGCTCCCAATGAGTGTAAAATCAGGTTAGTAATCAATCACCTTCTTTTAAAAGCAAATTAAAAATAAGTGCTGGGTAAAAACCTCTCTCTCTTATGTAATAAGAGTGCTACATCCCCGAGGATTAAGTCCAGGGAACGGGGGAGGTAACAAAGTACATCAACCGAGAAAAGAAGAAGAGAAAAAAAAAGGAGGGGAAACGGAAATACGAGTGAGTGAGTTTATTTATAAAACAAAAAAAATAAAGGGGCATAACAAAACGGAAAGCAAAACCCAAAACCACTCCCTATGAAGTCAAGGTTGCGCACCGCGTCACCACTATTAACAAACACACAGCGTAATCGCTGTTATCAGATTTCAGTTATCCACACAGCATAACTGCTGGAATCCAACAACACCAAAAAAAAAAACCACACAGAGTGATCTCTGTAATACAGGGTTAAATTGTGCGCGCGCACACCATCCACACTGCTGTCTGGCCAACGGCCCTGTCCGTAGGTTTCCCCAGGTCTTTTAAAACAGCCGTAAGCGCCAGCGCAGCTAACCACTCACAGCAACGGTGGAGGGTGGTACCTGGAGAGAGAACAAAAAAAAAAAAAAAAAAAAAAAAAAAGACCGAGACAACCCCAACACCACAGCCGTAACCAAAAAAAGGACAAATTCCGATGTCTGGTGGTCAAGTGTTTGCAATACGTTGCCTTGCACTTACAATCGGGTTCCCTGTGGCGGTACACGTTCATACAAATAGACGTCGTATGGTTGCAAAAGCCGTCAAAAATCAGTTCGATGCATTCCCATATTCTCTTAAGTATGGAGCTTTGCTCCATGAGTAAAAAAGGTTGGGGGGGGGGGGGGGGGCACACAACCCCACTACTCGCCTGAAAATGTTCATTTCTATTGTTATGACAATACTGAAAAAAAGAAAAAAAAATTAACAACACCAACTGGAACTGTTACAAACTTGCCTGGAAGAGGATGCATCAGAGACCACCTCTATGCCAACAGATTATTTGGAAGGCTTGCCAGGGTGGGGGGGAGCCTTTTCTGTCAGTTAACCACAAATGTAAGCATTTGAAGTTTGCGAAGTGTTACAACAACTTTGACCGGAACCATGTTCTGTGGTCTGATATGATAAAAACGGAGCTTTTTGGCAATATACACCAAAGGCCCTTTGGTTTTCCTCCAAAGGCCCTGGAAACCTTGTTAAGGTACATTGCATCATGGACTCCATAAAATACCAGGACATTTTAAATCAAAATCTGGCTGCCTCTGCCAGGAAACTAAAACTGGGTCGTCACTGGATCTTCCAGCAGTAGATGTCCAAAATCAACACAAAAATGGTAATCTGACCACAGATTCAAGCTTCTGCCATGGCCATCTCAGTCCCCTGACCTGAACCCCAGTGAAAACCTGTGGGCTGAGCTGCAGAGGAAAAAGTGTACAAGAGAGGACTGAGGACCCTGGATGATCTTGTGTGTGTGTGTGTGTGTGTGTGTATATATATATATACACACACACACAGAGTGCAGAATTATTAGGCAAGTGAGTATTTTGACCACAACATCCTTTTAATGCATGTTGTCCCACTCCAAGCTGTTTAGGCTTGAAAGCCTACTACCAATTAAGTATATCAGGTGCTGTGCATCTGTGTAATGAGAGGGGGTGTGGTCTAATGACATCAACACCCTATATCAGGTGTGCATAATTATTAGGCAACCTCTTTTCCTCTGGCAAAATGGGTCAGAAGAGAGATCTGACAGACTTTGAAAAGTCTAAAATTGTGGGATGTCTTGCAGACGGATGCAGCACTCTCGAAATTGTGAAGATGTTGAAACGTGATCACCGAACAATCAAGTGTTTCATTGCAAATAGTCAACAGGGTCGAAAGAAGCGTGTGGAAAAAAAAAAAGGCGCAAAATAACTGCACATGATCTGCGGAAAATCAAGCGTGAAGCTAACAAGCAGCCATTAGCATCCAGTTCTGCCATATTCCAGAGTTGCAACATTCCTGGAGTGTCAAAGAGTACAAGGTGTGCAATACTGAGGGACATGGCCAAGGTAAGGAAGGCTGAAAAACGACCACCACTGAGTAAGGCACACAAGATAAAACGTCAAGACTGGGCCAAGAAATATAAGACTGATTTTTCTAAGGTGCTGTGGTCTGATGAGATGAGAGTGACTCTTGATGGGCCAGATGGATGGGCCTGTGGCTGGATCAGTAATGGGCACAGAGCTCCACTCCGACTCAGACGCCAGCAAGGTGGAGGTGGAGTACTGCTATGGGCTGGTATCATCAAAGACGAGCTTGTTGGACCTTTTCGAGTTGAGGATGGACTCAAACTCAACTCCCAGACCTACTGCCAGTTCCTGGAAGAAACCTTCTTCAAGCAGTGGTATAGGAAAAAGTCAGCACCTTTCAAGAAGAACATGATTTTCATGCAGGATAATGCTCCATCTCATGCGTCCAAATACTCCACTGCGTGGCTAGCCAGTAAAGGTCTGAAAGGTGAAAAAATAATGACATGGCCCCCTTGTTCACCTGACCTAAACCCCATAGAGAACCTGTGGTCCATTATAAAACGTGAGGTCTACAAAGAGGGAAAACAGTACACCTCTCTGAACAGCGTCTGGGAGGCCGTGGTTGCTGCTGCACACAATGTTGGTCGTGAACAGATAAAGAAATTGACAGAATCTATGGATGGAAGGCTTTTGAGTGTCCTCATGAAGAAGGGTGGCTATATTGGTCACTGATTTGTTTTTGTTTTGTGTTTGAATGTCAAATATGTTTATTTGCAAATCTGGAGTTGTCATATCAGTGTACCTGGTGAAAATAAATAAGTGAAATGGCTACATATTTGGTTTTTATTAAGTTGCCTAATAATTCTGCACAGTGAAAGTTACCTGAACACATACATATTCTCCTAAAATGGCCAAAACTAAAAACGCCCCACTCCAACTTCCATACATATTCAGCTTTGATATTTATGAGTCTTTTTGGTTGATTGAGAACATAGTTGTTGTTCAATAATAAAACTAATCCTCAAAAATACAACTTGCCTAATAATTCTGCACTCTGTGTGTGTGTGTGTGTGTGTGTGTGTGTGTGTATATATATATATATATATATATATATATATATAAAAAGAGGAATGGTCGCAGATTCCCTGCTCTGTTCTCCAACCTTATAAAATGTTTAAGGAGAGACTCAGTGCTGTTTTACTGGCAAAGGGAGATTGTACAAAGTATTGAATGCAGGGTGCCAATAATAGTGGCACGTGATTTTGCTGAAAATATTTGAGAGATTCATTTTTCCCTGACTAAATTTAATTTCAATTAAAAGGTTGGATTTCTCTCATTTTTTCAGTGACCAATAAGTCTACTTCACCAAAAGGTAGATTTTTTTCAAACCCTTTTCACTAATTTTTACAAGTGATCCCAATAATAATAATAATAATAATAATAATAAAACTCAGTCGAAGAGGGCTCTGTACAGCTATTCCTGCATTTCAGGCCTGCAAGACTTAAATAAATAAATAAATAAATAAAAAGGTTGGGACAGGGACAATTTAGGGCTAGTAATGAGAAACAAGGTGATGTGAACAGGTGACAAATCATGATTTTCTCATCTCATTATCTGTAACTGCTTTATCCTGTTCTACAGGGTCGCAGGCAAGCTGGAGCCTATCCCAGCTGACTACGGGCGAAAGGCGGGGTACACCCTGGACAAGTCGCCAGGTCATCACAGGGCTGACACATAGACACAGACAACCATTCACACTCACATTCACACCTACGGTCAATTTAGAGTCACCAGTTAACCTAACCTGCATGTCTTTGGACTGTGGGGGAAACCGGAGCACCCGGAGGAAACCCACGCGGACACGGGGAGAACACGCAAACTCCACACAGAAAGGCCCTCGCTGGCCACGGGGCTTGAACCCGGACCTTCTTGCTGTGAGGTGACAGCGCTAACCACTACACCACCGTGCCGCCCGAATCATGATTTTGTACAAAAAACAAAAACAAAAAAAAAACAAAAAACACAGTATCCAGAAAAGGCCTAGTCTTTGAGGAGCAAAGATGGGATGAGGATCTCCAGTTTGTCAACAAATGCATGAGGAAATTATTGAAATGTTTAAAAACAAAATGTTCCTTAAATATAGATAAATATCTAAAATCCCTTTCTTTCACACTCTATGGTACACATCAGTAAACAATTCAAAGAATCTGGAGGAATTTAGGTTCGTAAAGGGCAAGGGCACAAGCCTAAGCTGAACATCTGTGATCCCTGATCTCTCAGATGGCACTGCAACAAGAACCATCATTCATCTATAGCTGATACAACCACATGGGCTCAGAATTACTTGGCAAATCTTTGTCAAGAACAATAATATGGAGTTACATCCACAAATACCAGTGAAAACTTCACTGTGCAAAAAAGAAGCCTGATGTTAACTGTGTCCAGATGCTCAGAAGCATCTGGAATGGACCATCACACAGATGAAATCAGTATTCCAAGTCTTTTTTTGTTAGAAACGGATGCTGTGTGCTCCGGACCAAAGACGACAAGGACCGTCCAGACTGTTGCCAGCAACAAGTCCGAAAGCCAGGGTCTGTCACGATATGGGGTTGTCTCAGTGCCCTTGGCAAAGGTGACTTACACTTCTGTGATGGCAGCACTAATGCAGAAAAAGTACAGTGAGATTTTGGAGCAACATATGCTGCCTTCAAGACAACATCTTTTCCAGAGATATTTCAACAAGACAATGCAAAACCATATTCTGCACACATTACAAAGGCATGGCTGTGGAAGAAGAGGGTGCCTGTCCCCTCGGTCCACCATAGAGAAAGTGTGGTGAATTTTGAAAAAATTTTTTTTGGGGGGGGACCTGTTTGCAGGAAGAATGGGCTAAAACACCTGAACCACTTCATCACTTGGTGTCTTCAGTCCCTAAACATCTTAAGTGTTGTGAGAAGGAATGGAAGCATTACAAAGTGGTAAACGCTTTACCATCCCAACTTTTTTGAAATGTGATGCAACAATTAAAATTGTTTATTTTGTGTTTTATTTTGGGAGAAAAGGGGGAAAAAAAAAATCTCAATGTGCTGTTGTAGATTTTTGCATGCAATACATCAAAGAACATTTACAAATCATTATTAATTTCAACATACCGTCCCCAACTTCCTGATTTGTGGTTGTAGGTTTCTTACCAAATCAAAGCATAGGTATGGGCATCACAGTGGAGCTTTCTCTTGTCTGGTGGGGGAGAACATTTTTTTTTTTTTTTTAGGGCTGTAAGGATAGAATACTGTAATGTCCAATAAAAAGCTCTCAATTCTGGATCTGTATATTGAAAGTTACATTAAACCGATAAACGAGGCTTTGGTGTCATAAAATACTACTTGTTACATAAAGGTGAAAACACAAATTTAAAATCAAGCCTACACAGCCTTGAATCACGGCAGCTGGGTTACAGGGTTGTGCTTTTATTATGACAGAAGGGTTAGTTTTGAAACAACTAAATCAGAAATGCTTGTGTACTAACTCGTTTCCAACACAAAGGGTTAGGAAAAAAAAAAAAAGACACACACACACACACTTTTCCCCATACATAAAATCTTTGAGCTAGTTTCACATCTTTTTGCTTAGCTTTTGAGATGAAGTTTGGATGGAAATTTTGCTCAAACCTGGCAACCCTACAGACTAACCATTAAGTTTCACTTTTATCATGTTGAATAATCAATGGAAGTCTGTCCACCTCTGCATGAGGTTAGAAATGATGCCCCAAAGTCTGTCTATGAAACCTCAAATATAAAACTTGTCAACTGCCAGCTCTTCCCATTCATCAGAAGTGTGCACAGTCAATAGAGGCTTTGCACAGTCATGTGACCCCCATAGCAACGGTAACCAGGGCGCCATGACAGGGGTCATGCTTGGAGAGCTCCATTCAGCCGAGTTAGTTGTTATTGATAGGTATGGGAAGGTTTTGCTGCGTTTTTGGATGTGCAAATCATTTTGAACGAAACAAACATCAGATTTTTTAAATTTACCAAAAGTAAGTCATCAAAGGGGGTAAAAAAAAAAAAACAGATGTGTAACGGAGAGGTCAAAAACCCCATGTTATACACCCCCAATGTCCACGAAGGTAAGAATTCCAAAAATAATTAATTAATTTCACAACTACAGCAAGGTGCTCAGGGCAGCACGGTGGTGTAGTGGTTAGCGCTGTCGCCTCACAGCAAGAAGGTCCGGGTTCGAGCCCTGTGGCCGGCGAGGGCCTTTCTGTGTGGAGTTTGCATGTTCTCTCTGTGGGTTTCCTCCGGGTGCTCCGGTTTCCCCCACAGTCCAAAGACATGCAGGTTAGGTTAACTGGTGACTCTAAATTGACCGTAGGTGTGAATGTGAGTGTGAATGGTTGTCTGTGTCTGTGTCAGCCCTGTGATGACCTGGCGACTTGTCCAGGGTGTACCCCGCCTTTCGCCCGTAGTCAGCTGGGATAGGCTCCAGCTTGCCTGCGACCCTGTAGAACAGGATAAAGCGGCTAGAGATAATGAGATGAGATGAGCAAGGTGCTCACTCTGCAGAGTCATTTTCAGAGAGGTGCATTTACATTTGGGGATCCTTTGGAGCACATTGCGCGTGCCCTTGGGACCTAATCGTTATGGGGAAACACCTGATACTGATTTGAACGCAATCAGTACACTTTCCACAGAGACTTTTCAAGTATTCTGTCAGGTATGTGGAGGCAGACAGACGCAAGTGCAGGAAGGGTGTTTATTAGCAGGCATGATATTTACAAAGACACAAGTGAAACCGAAAGCAGAGTCATAAACATGGCGAGAAACAAACATGACCGTGATAATGATAATACTTCAAAGCCCGTGTCCTTATATGCATATGCTGACTGTGCTCAAATCAGTATCGGGTGTTTCTTAGAACGACTGTGCGCACACTTGGGACCCAATGTGCTCTGAAGGATCCCTGAAAGTAAATGCACCTCAGTGAAAGTGGCTCTGCAGAGCCGCTGTGTTGTTACTCATGTTCACGTCACCGTATAAGAATGAGCACCTTGCTGTAGTTGTGAAATATATACTTTTTTTTTTTTAAATTCTTACCTTTGTGGAAAAGAAGTGAGCATACCATAGGGTTCTGACCTCTCCTTTCGACATGGAGTCCTGTTGAAAACCCGCCCCCCCTTCTACATTTAGAGATTTCTCCATTTCCCCCCCCCGATTAATCACTTTTGGTAAATTAAAAGATCTGATGTTTGTTTTGTTCAAAACGATTTGCATGTCCAAAAACACAGCAATACCTTCCCATGCCAACCAACCAATAACAACTAACTTGGCTAAACAGAGCACTACAAGCGTGCCCCCAGTCATGGTGCCCTAGTTATCGTTGCTATGGGGTCACGTGAAGGTGCAAAGCCTCTATAGTCAACAAGTCAGCAGAACAGTAGCCATTCGGTCTTGGCCAGTAAGAGCATTTTTAACTACTACATTGTGATATGTAAACAATTTAAAAGTAATGCAGCTCTCTGTTCCAAAACATCACCACTTATAAAGGAGCTTGAAAAAGGCACCTTCAAAATTATCTTCACTTCTACAAAATCACTGAAACGATATCTTTGTTTCAATGACAAATGTGCGTGCCAAGGCTTTTACAGCAGGGCTTTTCAAAGTGTGGGGCGCCCCCCCTGGGGAGGCGCCAGAGTTCTTCAGGGGGGGCACAACGTGAGGAAAAATAAACCAGAATAAAGTTACTATTGCGGACATTTAGTGAACTTCAGCTAGCCTTTACCAGAGACAAAATGGATCGATTTTTAGTACCTAAAGCTACAGTGAGTGAGGAGACAGAGTCTGGCCCAAGCAAAAAAACAGAGCCTCCAGGATGTTGCGATTTGCAACTTCAACCAATCCCCGCGAATTCAGGGCGGTGTTGCAATTATATCCAATCACCGCAACTTTCCTGCAAATTTGACCAATCATTGGTGTCGTCTTGAGGTGACGTCGACAAACTACCTTCTGCCTTACTTCCGTGTATACGTTCAAGAGAAGCAGCATGCGCGCAGTGTTGCCAGATTGGGCGGTTTCAAGTGCATTTTGGTGGGTTTTGAACATATTTTGGGCTGGAAAACGTCAGCAGTATCTGGCAACACTGCATGTGCGAGTCAGTGTTTATACAGGCTTAAATTCTGTTACTGAAAGTGTGTTATGTTTACAGTGAAGGACTGTGTGCACTTTACATTATTTTTTTACTTAATACAAGAAATTAATGGATGCCAACATTTTTGCCAAAATGGTATTTTATTTTCCATTGTTTAGGCAGCTTCAGCATCATACTGTGAGATTCTGTTCAAATTGTTTTTTTCTTCTATGAAGCCTGAGCCATTTATTTTATTAGTTTATAATTATTGTTTAATTTAGTCTTCAGGAGAGACTGCCTGCACACGGTACTAGTATTAATAGTTTTTTTTATTACATGAAAGCTGAGGCATTTATATTATATTTTAAGGTAACTTCATGTTGTGCTGTGAGGTTCTATGCACTTTAACTTTTGAACCAACAGGTGCATTTGGATAAGTAAAGCCTATTTTTCTGCATTTTTGTAGTCCTGGTAATCTTTTATATTGGTAAAGTTGTTTATAGGACCATTTCTGTGTCTTTGTTTTTTTAAATCAATAGTTTTTCGGTAATAACTTAATATTTAACGTCACTCAATTTTAATCACAAAAAGAGAAAATCGCAACAATTTCTCGCAACTTTCACTTCCTCCCGCAATGTAATCGCAACAAAAACCTAAAAAACACCGCAACTTTCATCGCAATTTTTTGGAAACCTCCGCAACAGACATTTTAGCCCGCAACAATCACAAAAAAGGCCCGCGGAATCCTGGGGGGACTGAAAAAAGAAGGAAGTATGACCACGATTATTTAAAGTTTGGATTTTCATGGATTGGATCTGAAGATGCTCCACTGCCACAGTGTGTTGTCTGCCAAGAGGTGCTAGCTAACGATGCTATGAGATGTTTAAAATGTGTAAAACAAGATGTTTTAAAAAGCACAGATGTTTCAAATGTGAAAAAGAAAAAAAAAATGTGTACAACAACCATTTTTTAAAAATACGAATGGAACATTAAAGTATAGCAACAACAAAAATTGTAAGGGGGCGCTGTTGTTTATTTGCTCTCTGAGGGGGGGCTGACTCTCCCACACTTTGAAAACCCCTGTTTTACAGTATATGCTTGCAGTCCGATAGAAGGAATGATATTGAGGACGCATCATACTGCGATACTTTATCATTTTGCATTGCTGATATTTGCTGAAACCAGCAAAACTGCAATGCTACATCAAAACCTCTTAACAGCAATTGTTAAAGTGAATAAGGACAGTCATACTGTTTCATTAGCTTTCATTTAGGTGAAATTAAAATGTATTATTTCTTTAGGAAAGCGCTTTTTCAGGAATATTATGGCTGGAACAACTGCTCATATTCTCATGTTCATATTTACATACTGAGGAGAGCAAATAAGGTTTACTACAGTAGCCACAGCATGTCGTCTGGATGCGTGTCAGTACCCTACAGCAAACAGTGCTGTCGTTTTAAATGACAAGTTGAAAATATGTTCCTGAACCAATACCCATTCTGCCTCAGTACTTCAAATCGTCAATAAACTACAGCTCCCTGACTAGAGGGAAGTCTTCATTTCACTTATTTTAAATAAGTGTTCCTTGTTGAGAAACTGGAAATTCCAGGGGAGAGGTTTCCTAGTGCAAAGAATGAAAACACAAACCAGTGTACTGTGAATATCCTTGAAATAACTTCAGTTTAAAATAACACTTGTATTTAAAAAAAAAAAAATAGGGGTTTGAAGAACAGGACATCTTCAGGAAACTTGAGTTACTAATATTTCAAAAATGTTCTATAGAATTTTAAAGTCAGTTATATAATGAATATTTGACTAGTTGCCTGGGCGTCACTAGTTACCACCTGGATTACACCAATAAAGCTCTTATGACCTTTAACCGTTTTACCACCAGTCAAAAGTTTGGACACGCTTTCTAATTCAATGTTTTTTTTTCCCTTTATTTTTATTCATTAAAATGCACTTCCTTTCTTAAAGTAACAATGTCATTTCTCCTTACTTAGTTGAGCGGTTCTTGAGAAAATATGGATTACTACAGTTACTGAATGAAGGGACTTTCACAGGACGTCATCGCAACTGCAGATTTGTTTACGCGGCCATATTGCTGTGCAAGCTTTGTGTCGTACAACGATGGGCACAAGTGTACGCGAGTGACTGTAAGCCCAATTCAATAAACAACGTCCACAGATAAACTTGTAGAAGTTCCATCCAAAAGAACAAACGCCAGAGACCTGTAGTGCTTTTGGATGCAATAACAGATGTGGAGATCAAGCTGGTTTAACTTTTCACCACTTCTTGATGAACCCAGAAAGATGAGGAAAAAAAGGCAAGCTGCAGTTAAACAGGAAGACTGGATGATAAAGTATTCCCATGTGCATGGAGAACATTTTCTCTCAAGTTCGTGTGAAAGCTCTGTGTAACATTAAAATGTATATTTGGATGTAGGCTTTGAACGTGAGATATATTTTTTGATCTAATGCTTGGTGAGACAAACAGGCTTGTTATGTACTGATAATGTAGACGAGGCTAAACACCATAAAATATGCTAGATCTAAGCCCTGGCTTGTTTGTTACTGTTAGAAATCCACATTTGAGCTTACCTTTGGTCATAATAAAAGGTATTTATCAGGAATTTCCCATAACATTCCGGCACAAAACCTGCCTCGAAATATCGGAAGGCATCCGTACTTTTGTATGCCTTTAGCAGCTGTGTATTTTGAAGTCCCAAATACTAAATTAGTTCAGGATGTCGCAGTGTCCCAAATCCAGTAACTGGATTGCTGAACACTTTTCAAGTGGAATAAATACACCTGTAGGCAAATTTAGAAGAAAGCTGCCTTTATTTTTGTCACATGTACACTCGAGCACAGCAAAATTCCTCCTCTGCATTTAAACCATCTGAAACAATGAACAAGCACACATGCACACAGAGACAGAAGAATAAATAAATACATTTGTGGGTAAATTATATGGATCTGTGATGCCTGCATGTTTCAGCTTTTGTACGTAATGTGATCTGCTGGTATTATTTAAATTTTCAATCATTTCAGAGAGATTGTACTCCGTGCAGTTCTCTAAATTTTCATTATTAACTGTCACGGCTGTTTCTTTGTTTGCCCAGCAATATGGCAGACACTGCATGATAATCCATGACGTCAGTGAAAGTCCTCTATGGGGCCATTTATTGTATTTGCATTATTTACCATTTACTGTGATCTCAAACAGTCTAAGAAAGAAATAAATTACACCAAATTAACTTTTGACAAGGCACACCTGTTAACTGAAAAAGCATTCTAGGTGACTCATGAAGCACACACACACACACACACACACACACACACAAGCAATAACGTTAAAGGTAGACGGCCTTTCAGATTTTAAGCGTAGGTCATAAAAAGAATTTTCCCCGACACGCAATTATTTTTGTTGAGCTACCAAATTCAAATCACAGAATTCCAATTTTATTTTTTTAAATAAAAACAATTAATTAATTTAGGGCCATGTGGCCCTAAATTCTCCATTATTATTTCCTGCTTCACCATGACCCAATTCAAGATACTACATCATGCATCACATGGTGGGCTTTCCCTGTTCACGCAAGGCATTGTGGGATACAAATTTGAAACACAAGAAGAGAAATGGAGGATGCAAGTGTGCAAATGAAATGTGAAAGACCGACTACAGTAACAGAAAGCGAGAAAAGATGTTATGTTGCGAAGGAAAGGAAACGCAGGACCAGACTAATAAATATCAGCGCTCGGCGAACACCTCGGTGTAATCAGCTGTTTGTTTAGCCACTAATACCCTGTCCACACTAGGGATTTTGTACCGATACGATACTACTTTCATACCGCAACACCTGCCCACACTAGCAACTATACCGGTACTGTAGCGGTATAACTGTATTGGTACGAAACCCACAAATGTATGGGTTTCGTACCGGTACAGTATCGGTACTGTAGGTCGTGAGTCACATACTGCTGTATTGAAAAAGGTGGATTTGTTACATTCATGATGTTTTTTCGTCATTCAATTGCAATTTTCTTGAGAAGTAGGAAAGCTATGGAGGGGAGATAGATATCACTTTGAAGCTTGTTTTGTTAGCTTTCAAATGACACCAAATTCAAAGCAACACACTTAATAGTAATGGTACTGGCTGATGAAAAAGAAAAAAGTCAGTGGGGGAGCAGGCGGCGGTGGAGGTGGTGGTTTGGTGATAGCTGTTTTCACTGTTTCTGTCAGCAGCATTTCAGTCTAGTTCATTGTTCTGACACCAGATGTCACTGTTAGTGAAGCCATAAAGCCCAGGAAGCCATTTTACCATGTGGGTCACCTCAATTCAGTGGAGGCAATTGAAGCCATTCGAAGATTTTTATCGCATTTTCTCGAAATCCGGACCTGTCAATTGGTAAGCAACATGATGTCCTATGTGATCTACTGCATTATCATGCTATTTGTAAAATGTTTTAAGCCTTTAGCCAGATATTGCATAATCCACATGCAATGCATTGGAGCAAGTACATGAAGTGAACATTTCTCTGGTGCTTCATTAGGGCCATTGCGCAGGTCGTTGTCAATGTAGAAAATTTAGGATTGGAATCATGCCATGGTTAAAAACAGTATTTTAAAAGGCCCTCCAATGTCAAGCATACTGTCAGGAGAGAAACTTAAATCCAATGATAGGGTCCTTAACCCTTTTTAAACCTACCACACAATTTGAACTCACAAACTGGGTTATGGATTGATGGGTTTCTTGTTTGATTTCAGGTCTTACTTCCAACACACCAGTAAATATGTCATCTGATCCAAAAGAGACAGGGCATCATTGCAGCATTTGTCTGAAGTCTTTCCGCAAAGGCTCCCTTTGTAAGAAATGTAAGGATCTTGCTGTCATTCCAGCTGGTTGTGTTATATATGTTGGCACAGAAATGACACAAGATAAGGATCAGAATTACATTCTTGAAAATGTAGACCATGAAGACATCATGTGTGGAATCTTTACTCTGTAAACTTGTTTTAACTGTTTAAAGTAGGCACACACATCAGAAAAGAGGCAACATTGACTGGTTGAACTTGCCTGGTGACACTGAGTCATTATTAGAAACCTTACGTTTTCAGGGAAACAGGGTTGCGTATTTTCTTACTCATGTTCCCCTTGCCACATCAACCCTTTCCCTTTAAGATAGGGAAAAGTGACTTAGTGCATTTGATAGAGCAGACTCTCCTCTCCAATATGCAACAAACAGAACTTAGTTAGATAAAATATTAAGGTTTTTACAAACAATCTTCTGACGGTGTTCCATTTTGAGAAAATAAAGAAAACGTTTCTATCTTTTAACTCATTTTCCTATTATTTCCTAATGCTTAATTAGCATTTTCTCATTAATGGATGATAATTGATGAGAAAGGAATACATTTTCTGAAAGCCCTTGAGTAGCCTGTTGACATACCCAAATATCAAAAAATGGCCATTTTTCACCATGTAACACAAATTACCAGCAGTTTGTGACTTGCGCATGCGCAAAGTCACACACCTCAATCCATGTCTTCGCTGAATAAAATAGTGAAGAACGGAGATTCGTTTTTTGTTTCTTTCTCAACTGCCTCACGCGTTTTATACGATTCGACTGAATAAATGACCACCAGAAATGCAGACTGTACATTGACAACAAAAAGCACACACACGTTGTTTCATCCGCCATATTCTCGGAAGGAAGTTACTCGGTAACCACGGAAACATTTCGCGCACTTCAACTACCGTGAAAGAAAACCGCAAACATTTCTCGCTAGTGTGGACAGATGCACTAAACTGTACCGGTATACTCTGTATCGATACAGTTATACCACTTTCATACCAGTATATACGTGAACACAGCTAAAATGATGTAACTATCAGTGCACGGTCAAAGGTAAACCTGCACATGCGCACACGGACTTCCTCTGTCTGCTTGACTGCATGAAGTGAGCGATTTCATGTACATTATTTGCTCGGGAATCCTCTCAAATTAAGTCACTTCCCAGCC
This sequence comes from Neoarius graeffei, assembly GCF_027579695.1. Classification (NCBI taxonomy): domain Eukaryota; kingdom Metazoa; phylum Chordata; class Actinopteri; order Siluriformes; family Ariidae; genus Neoarius; species Neoarius graeffei. The sequence goes on along the minus strand of NC_083572.1, from coordinate 84,154,165 downwards.
ACAGAATGGCCTTATTTTTTGTGATATATTACAGAAATAAACATGCAAAATCACAATGACCACATTTCAGAGGGAACTAAATTTCACTGATTTTATGAAATCGAAAGGCCGTCTCGCTTTAAAACCACCCGCCTAATATTGTGCAAGTCCCCGTTGTGCCACCAAAATAGCTCAGACGCATCTAGGCATGGACTCCACAAGACCTCTGAAGGTGTGCTGTGGCATCTGCAAACAAGACATTAAGCCCACCGCACACCTTCCTGATTCGCTTAAGATTCTGTCGGGCCGATTAAATCGCTTGCGAATTGTAAGTGTGTGCGGGGGCACCTCGTAGCCTAGTCTGGCTAACGCAACTTCAAAGCTCTGCGAGCATTGGTCTGGCAAAGATATTAAGCCCAACCGTTTCCCAAAGTGCGTGGTTGACCCGCCTTCCTGAAATGCCTCAGTTTGCTACTGGTCAAAGCCAGAAAAGGCTGTGACGAAGCTTAAACCAAATCACATCACTCTTTCCTCTGACGCATGTGATGCGACAGAAACTGCTTGAGTAACAGGAAGATAAATACCTCCAGGGCTGCTCTTTGCTCCGTTTTCAATGAGAACTTCCCATTGAATGCTTTCAATACACCATCTACCGCTGTGTTAAAGGCTTGCCGCTGCTCCATGTTCATAATGCTTCTAGTGAATGAAGCGCTTACGGCATAGATTCTGTAAACAATCTATGGCTTCCGGTCGTAGTTCTACTACGTCACTGCCTTGAACACGCCTCTACCCAGGGCCGTTGGAGATGCTCAAAGTTGATTGGCTCCCGATTTTTCGGGAGCTTGGAAGAGCTGGAGATAGCTTGCCTTGCCAGACTACATTCGCAACAGCCCCCCGTGTTGCGTCACACTTAGGATGGGCGGGCCCAGGCTACTCGTAGCCGATTTCATCGGTTCTCGGTTCAGATCAAACTGGTCTTGATATTTTCAGACACGATCCCCTTGTACGCAACACAATCAGTAGTGTGTGCGTTGTTACTACGAGCTCATCGGTTATGATAAATTTTAAACAGCCAATTGGAGTGCCAGGATTGATCGCACGTGGACTGCAGACCGGGAAGCACAACTTCGGTCACTTTAGGAAGCATCCACTTGTCTTTATGATATTAGTTCACCTGATTACAGCAAACGGGAAAAGAAGAGCGAGGCTATGGCTGTAATCATGTCAGCTTTGAAAATGCCTGGTAAAGTATTAAAGCATTGTCAGTGGTACAGAAATCGCTTGTCCGGAATCCCAGAACAAGTAGAATTTTAAGAACGACTGAAGAAAATAGAATCAATTCTTATTGATTTGTCTAGTTGGGATTATTATCCCTTTTTGTACCATCATGTGATATCTTGAACACGTGACCATCTATTCGGACTGAACGTGTACGACGTCTTGCAAACATGTGAGGGGAATTTTGAACCGATCAAATCGGGCCCGTATACTCAACCGATCGCCCAACACAGGCAGCCCCGATGAAATCAGGAAGATGTGCACTGGGCTTTAGCAGCATCCTTCAATTCCTGTAAGTTGCAAAGTGGAGCCTTCATGGATTGGACTGCTTGTTTGTCCAGCACATCCCACAAAATATTCGATTGAGATCTGGGGAATTTGAAGGCCAAGTCAACATTTTGAACTCCCATTATGTTTCTCAAACCATTCCTGAACAATTTTTGCAGTGCAGCAGGATGCATTTACTAAGAGGCCACTGGCATTACAGGGGATCGTTGCCATGAAGGGGTGTTCTTGGATTACAGTCACGTTTAGGTAGGTGGTATGTATCAAAGTAACATTCACATGAATGCGAGACCAAAGGTTTCCCAGCAGAGCATCAGGCTGCCTCTGCCAGCTTGCTTTCTTCACATAGTGAATCCTGGTACCATCTCTTCCCCAGGTAAGTGACACACACACACGCCCAATGGTCCACATGATTTAAAAGAAAGCATGATACATCAGACCAGGCCATGTTCTTCCATTGCTGCAAGGTTCAGTTCTGATGCTCACGTGACCATTGTAGGCACTTCTAAAGGTGGATGGGGTCAGCGGGGGCACTCTGACCAGTCTGCAGCTACGCATCCCCATACATAGCAAAATGCGATGCAATGTGTGTTCGGACACCTTTCCAGTTTAGCCAGCATTAACTTTTTCAGCAGTTTGTGCTACAGTAGTTCTGTGAGATTGGACCATATGGCTTAGCCTTCACGCCCCATACGAATCAATGAGCCTTCGACACCCATCACCCTGTTGCCAGTTCCCTGGTTGTCCTTCCTTGGACCAATTTTGGTAGGTACTAACCACTGTATACCAGGAACACCCTACAAGATGTGCCACTTTGGAGATGCTCAGACCCAGTCATCTAGCCATCACTATTTAGCCCTTGTCAAAGTCGCATGGATCCTTACACTTGCCCATTTTTCCTGCTTCCAACACATCAACTTCAAGAACTGACTGTTCTCTTTCTGCCTAATATATCCCACCCCTTAACAGGTGCCACTGTAATTAGATAATTAAATAATATTGGCTGGCTTTTTTTTCGTGGTACATCAGATGTATTCCATTCAGCTAGCATGATACTGAATGAGTTGAACACAAAGTTCAAGATCATGCTAGCTGAATGGAATACATCTCCTATACCATGAAAAAAAGTTATTTACATGCACATTCCTTTTGGGTGTTCAACACGTCTTTCCCTTTCAAAATTCTCTCAAAATCTTCTGTATTTAATGAAGCAAACTTGGCGGCCATGTTTGTTTACAAGTTCTCACAGTCGTTCGCTAGCGCGGAAGTTTTACATGTAATACGTATCTTATGGGGGCGGCACGGTGGTGTAGTGGTTAGCGCTGTCGCCTCACAATAAGAAGGTCCGGGTTCAAGCCCCGTGGCCGGCGAGGGCCTTTCTGTGTGGAGTTTGCATGTTCTCCCCGTGTCCGCGTGGGTTTCCTCCGGGTGCTCCGGTTTCCCCCACAGTCCAAAGACATGCAGGTTAGGTTAACTGGTGACTCTAAATTGACCGTAGGTGTGAATGTGAGTGTGAATGGTTGTCTGTGTCTGTGTGTCAGCCCGTGATAACCTGGCGACTTGTCCAGGGTGTACCCCGCCTTTCGCCCGTAGTCAGCTGGGACAGGCTCCAGCTTGCCTGCGACCCTGTAGAACAGGATAAAGCGGCTAGAGATAATGAGATGAGATGAGACGTATCTTATGGCATTTTCAATTCACTGTGACACCGTTTACTGCAGGCACCGCCGGCGAGCAAAGAAACGCTTCTGCGCACGTGTAACAGAAAACACTCATATTGAATATTCACATCAGCTCTGACTTGTGACATGTCTTGACAACCATGCAATATCGTAAACCATATTCAGCGCTCATTCTCCATTGGGTGGAGTGACAATACACGTAGGATTAGCAACATGCTAACAATATTGCATACTATCAAACCAAATGAACGAGGCCCGCTAGAAGGGAATAGAACATGTTTTTATTCCATCGAAAAAGTGTCCTGTATGTATAATAATTCCTGATATTTCACTCTGATGACATCACTCCCAATGTTTTCCCACTGACGAGATGCACGCTGGCAAAATGACAAACCAGGGCTAAATTAAAATCTTTTGGTTAACTTTTTTTTTTTTAGGGGATGTGTCCATATAATATAAAGAACATAATACAGTGTTGAAAATATTTTCACTCGTTCTCTTCGCTCACTCTACAAGATAATTGTGAGCTTTGCAACTATGCTCAGTTTTTGAACATTACTTAGTTCGAAAGATGCTGGAAGCCTGGTTCGTGATTTCATTACCTTGTGCTTAGATTAATGTAATCTCCAATTCAGCGTCATTTCTGGTAAAATCCTAAAACAGACTCCAACATCACAGCACATACATTGAGTTGCCAGCGTGAGCAACCAAGCTGACATGTTAAGTCGCCTGTCGGTTGCCAGTTGCTGACTCGTAACTGTAGTTTTTGTGGCATGCTTTTGCACCACTGACACTAATTATACCCATCAGTGATGGCTGAAGTTGCCAATTCACCCAGCAGTCACACTAACAAACAAAAAGCAATCATTCAATTTCTATAGACAGGCTCTACACAGAGCTGCAATTTCAGCAACAAGCAATTCAGAACAGAGGCTTTTTTCCTCCCTCTCTTTTTTTTTTTTTTTAAAACCACAAATACTGGGTCTTCCAGTTTTCTTTAAATTATGAACACACGCACTTCCTGCCAAGTTACCTTCTTTCCCACAGGCACAGAACGCATGTACATAACCATTAGTTGTCTATAGCATGTTCTAGTACACTGTAGAAGATATGAAGCAAACCGAGATCAATTAATCAGCTTTGACTGGTGCTGGTTTGTCAGTGTCTTGACCCCAAGAACAGACCGTTTTAACCTCAACACTCAGCTCAGCATTTTAAACCACTTTTCAACTTGGTCCACAACAGATATTTAAAGCTGATGAAAACAATTTGTGGCCAGATAATTGTCATTTCTTCTCATTTACCAAAACACACGCATCAAATGAGGTTTAAAAGCAAAGCTCACTAGTGTTGTGAGACCAATTATCAGAAAGTAATCTGTTTTTTTTTTTTTTTTGGGGGGGGGGGGGGGGGGGGTTAGAAATGCTCAGTAGGGTGCATCAGTTGCCCCCTAAAAATGAAAAGTTCCTCCAATCATGATGCATTTTTGTTTTTATGTTCCTTTTGGTAAGAAAATACACTGGGTGAAATATTTTGACAAAATTCAAAAGTTTAATGGTGGTACCAGGAGCTCAAAGTTATGGAAAAAGCTGCTATTTTATGACTTATGACAAAATTTCGATCACTTTCCATGAAACGTTATGGCACCTTATAGAGTATACCAAATATCTTAGATACATATTTTTAGTACATATTCTAAATATATTATCAAGCACAGTTTGAGTTTTAGCTGTTCATTGAATCATTGTTCAACAACTTTTAAACAATACAAATGTATTATGAATCACATTAATGCTTCTCAATCCCTTGCAAAGGTTCTTAACATGATCTCTGGGTCACAAGAAATCAATAAATGGAGTCCAACATTGTGATTCAAACCTTACGCGAAAACATAAAATAAGCGTTTTTTTGGCAAAAAATGAACCTCATGGTGCCACCATTAGACTTTTGAATATGGTCAAAACATTTTACAGGATGCCTTTATTGGTGAAAAGGAACACCCAAACAAAAATGCATCAGATTTTATGAAAGTGAGGGCAACTGATGCACCCTAATGCTCAGTACAATTCAGAAAGCGGCATTTACTTAAGTTTCAGTATATCATCATTTTTGTTTAATAAAAACTGTCAAATGTTTCAATATTTACATTGAATATATCAATGACGTGCAGTAACAGCTCGAAAACAGCATCATGTTTGAGTCACATCAGTGAGGCCCTGATTCTGATTGCATAAATTTATACTAGCCAGTGATTTCAGTTATTAGTATTTTAGCTTACAAACAAGAAAAAGCAAGATAATTTCTGCTTTAGAGAGAAGACAATCACCACCGTGTATGTTTTTCATCATCAAACTATTAAGTAAAGGTCTCATGCCATGTGCAGGTAGGTGGGGGTCATCATGGAAGAGACCGCTCATCAGGACGGAAATGTTTCATCATAGGATAAAGCTGATCAATCACAAGACGATTGTACTTGTAAAGGCAGCAACGTCTTTGTATTCTGCAGCATCACAATTTCCCTTCACTGGAACTAAGTGGCCCAAACACGGTCCAGCATGAAAGTGTCACTGTAGATAAAGCGAGCTCCATGAAGACAAAGTCTGTCTAGCCTGGAGTGGAAGAACTCTAGTGTCCTGCACAGAGCCCTGACCTCAACCCCACTGAACTCCTTTGGGATGAACTGGAACACTGCACCCCAGACCTCCTCACAAATCAGTACCTGACTTCACTAATGCTCTTGTGGTTGAACAAACAAATCCCCACAGCCACATTGCAAAATCTAGTGGAAAACCTTCCCAGAAGAGTGGAGGTTATAATCACAGTAAAGGGGAAATAAATCTGGATTGAGATGTTCACAAAGCACATAAGTGAGATGGTCAGGTATCCACAAACACACAAGAGGCGGTTGAGCAAATTACTTTTTAAGACAGGGAAGTGAAACGAGTGATATTCCATAAGAAACAGACACGTAATGTAGCTAATACTGTAAAGGAAGTGAGAAGTGATATGCCATAAGACAGACAGGCAATATTGTAAACTGAAGTGAGGGGAGTGATATTCTATAAAGATAGCCAGACACATAAGTAATACTGTAAGGAAGTGAGATACGTGATGTGCCACAACACAGAGATATGTAGCCAATACCGTAAGGAAGTGAGGTGAGTGATGGTCCATAAGAAAGATAAACAGACAGACATGTAGTAAAAAGAAGTGAGATGCCAGAAGACAGAGATACAGGGAATACTGTAAAGGAAGCGAGATATCCCATAGGACAGACAGACACTACTGTAAAGGAAGTGAGAGGAATGATATTCTATAAGAAAAAGACAACCAAACATGTAAGTAATACTGTAAAAGGAAGTGAGATACGTGATGTGTCATAACACAGACAGACAGACAATACTATCAAGGAAGTGAGATGAGTGCTACTCCATAGGAAAGAAAGACAGACATGTACTGTAGCTAATACTGTCAAGGAAGTGAGATAAGTGATTCCATAAGACTAAAAAGACACACACATGTAGGTAGCCAATAGTGTAAGGAAGCAAGACATGTGCCATAAGACAGACAGCCAATCGTGTAAGGAAGCAAGATAAGTCATATGCCATAAGACAGACAGACAGACAGACAGACAGACAAGTAACCAATAGTGTAAGGAAGCAAGATAAGGTCATATGCCACAAGACCGACAGACAGGTAGCCAATAGCGTAAGGAAGCAAGATAAGACAGACAAGTAGCCAACAGTGTAAGGAAGCAAGATAAGTCATATGCCATAAGACCAACAGACAGCCAACAGTGCAAGGAAGCAAGATAAGACAGACAGAAAGACAAGTAGCCAATAGTATAAGGAAGCAAGATAAGTCATATGCCATAAGACCAACAGACAGACAGGTGGCCAATAGTGTAAGGAAGCAAGATAAGTCATACAGGTATGCCATAAGACCAACAGACAGACAGGTAGCCAATAGTGTAAGGAAGCAAGATAAGACAGACAAGTAGCCAACAGTGTAAGGAAGCAAGATAAGTCATATGCCATAAGACCAACAGACAGCCAACAGTGTAAGGAAGCAAGATAAGACTGACAGACAGACAGGTGGCCAATAGTGTAAGGAAGCAAGATAAGTCATATGCCATAAGACAGACAGACAGACAGACAGGTGGCCAATAGTGTAAGGAAGCAAGATAAGTCATATGCCATAAGACTGACAGACAGACAGACAGATGGCCAATAGTGTAAGGAAGCAAGATAAGTCATATGCCATAAGACTGACAGACAGACAGACAGACAGACAGACAGACAGACAGGTGGCCAATAGTGTAAGGAAGCAAGATAAGTCATATGCCATAAGACTGACAGACAGACAGACAGACAGGTGGCCAATAGTGTAAGGAAGCAAGATAAAATTCATATGCCATAAGACAGACAGACAGACAGACAGACAGCCAACAGTGTAAGGAAGCAAGACAAGACAGACAGACAGACAGGTGGCCAATAGTGTAAGGAAGCAAGATAAAATTCATATGCCATAAGACAGACAGACAGACAGACAGACAGGTGGCCAACAGTGTAAGGAAGCAAGACAAGACAGACAGACAGACAGACAGACAGACAGAAACAGACAGGTGGCCAATAGTGTAAGGAAGCAAGATAAAAGTTATATGCCATATGACCAACAGACAGCCAACAGTGTAAGGAAGCAAGATAAGACAGACAGAAAGACAAGTAGCCAATAGTATAAGGAAGCAAGATACTAAGTCATATGCCATAAGACCGACAGACAGACAGGTGGCCAATGGTGCAAGGAAGCAAGATAAGTCATATGCCATAAGACAGACAGACAGACAGACAGGTGGCCAATAGTGTAAGGAAGTAAGACAAGACAGACAGACAACCTAAGCAAAGTGAGATAAGTGGCATAAGAAAGGTAAACAGACATGTAGCTAATACTGTAAGGGAAGTGACAGACCACCAGAGGCAGACAGACAGACAGGTGACAGTAAAGGCTTGGTGCTGTACCTTGGTGATGATGAGCGGTTCTCGGTGCTCTCGTCCTCCTCTCAGAGTGAAACCCCACGGAGCTCCTCCAAACAGAGACACGCACACTAATCTCCATCCGTCCCCACAGTGTCCACTCTGAGCGGAAGTCCTGTCCGAGTCAGAGAGCAGCCTGTGATCCCGGACACCGAATCCCGAGTCCAAGCCCACATGCTGATCCACAGCGTCCATCTCTCTCTCAGCTTCCGCGTGTCCTTAACACACTACAGCACAGTTAATTGGCTAAATCTATCCCTGGTTGGTGAAAAGAAAAAAAAAAACAGGGACGCACTTCCGTTAAAACCTTTTGATTAAAACTCTCACCAACACCTGCTAAAACTCTGCAGAATAAACGAGAGGATTCAACACCATCATGCTGACTTTAACACCATAAACGCATGTTGATGCTGAACTCGGCTTTTCTTTCCCCCTTTTTTAATTCCCCTGACCTCAAACCACAGCCTGCATTTCCAACCGAGATGTCTCAATAATTGTGTTCTTCTCGGACACAATTTGAAGAAGAAAAAAAAAAAAAAACTCGTCCTACAATAAACTTTTCGCTGCCACTTGTTTTGAGTCGCTAGCGAGGCTGTAGTTAGCCTGTTAGCTCGGAAACGGTTAAAATAAAAGTAACGTAAAGCTTTAATCCTCTAAAAGTAGATAAAAACCAGATTAAAGCAGCAATGTTTATATTTATACTGAATTTACAAAACGCTAATCAACGACTTGTCAGGATTTAACCGTTAAATAAAATCTACAAACAAAACCTCCGCCTCAGAGAGAAGCGAGCACAGCCGGTTAGAGGTTTCCAAGCTAACGCCAGGATATTTCGCGTCACAAAAAGGTAAAATACCTATTATTATCCATATAGATAAATGTATTCATTATTCCTAAACGTGTATCCAGTGAACATTATACAAAATTAATTTTAAAAAATTGCTGCAAATGAAAGAGTTCGTCGGTTAGCAACCTAATAAAAGTCAGAGGACTTGTTGCCAAGGCTCCTTCTGGATTACAGGAGACAACCTGGGCTGAATCTCGAATTCCACTATACTCCCTATATAGGGGTACTACGTAGGGTATGAAATAACAGCTTTTGCAGCCTGCGTAGCACACTTTCTGTCCAATAGGGGGCCATTTTGAATTCAAGCCCTGGATTGACCAGCAGAGGCGCGGTTGGGAAGTCTACCTGTGGCTATGTGATGCAGTTTCTTATCAAATCAAGTGCAGTGTCTCCCCCTGCTGGTTACTTGCAATTACTACACAGTACTTCATGGCTGATGCTGAGAGGCTATTTCTACATTCTGAAGGGATTTTTTTTCACAGTTCTTCTCATCTCATCTCCTCTCATTATCCTGTTCTACAGGGTCGCAGGCAAGCTGGAGCCTATCCCAGCTGACTACGGGCGAAAGGCGGGGTACACCCTGGACAAGTCGCCAGGTCATCACAAGGCTGACACATAGACACAGACAACCATTCACACTCACATTCACACCTACGGTCAATTTAGAGTTACCAGTTAACCTAACCTGCATGTCTTTGGACTGTGGGGGAAACCGGAGCACCCGGAGGAAACCCACGCAGACACGGGGAGAACATGCAAACTCCGCACAGAAAGGCCCTCGTCGGCCATGGGGTTCGAACCCGGACCTTCTTGCTGTGAGGCGACGGCGCTAACCACTACAACACCGTGCCACCCCCCCCATCAAATACTTTCATTCCATTTTTAAAAAAAAGCTATTTTGGGGTTTTGTTTTCAAGTAGAGTTTTTATTTTATCCTCAGTTGGTTCAGCAACACACACCGCCATTTTGTTTTTCTCTACTCATGGTATTTGAGCTGATATCCGAGTAGTACAGTAGCCAATCAGAGCGAGTGGATTGCTCATATCCAGTGAATGTGGAAATAATAAAATATATTATTTTTTCGTGGTCCGGTTTCCATCAAATCCTGCACTCTGATTGGCTGGCGAGCAGGTCCGTATCCTATGATATGGACCCCAGTTACGGACCCCGGTTATGGACCTCTGGCGACTCGCTCATTCACAACAACAACAAACATAGTAGCATTTTTTGTCAACATTTATCTTTTTTTTATAAGATTTATTTATAAGGGCGGCACGGTGGTGTAGTGGTTAGCGCTGTTGCCTCACAGCAAGAAGGTCCTGGGTTCGAGCCCCGGGGCCGGCGAGGGCCTTTCTGTGCGGAGTTTGCATGTTCTCCCCGTGTCCGCGTGGGTTTCCTCCGGGTGCTCCGGTTTCCCCCACAGTCCAAAGACATGCAGGTTAGGTTAACTGGTGACTCTAAATTGACCGTAGGTGTGAGTGTGAATGGTTGTCTGTGTCTATGTGTCAGCCCTGTGATGACCTGGCGACTTGTCCAGGGTGTACCCCGCCTTTCGCCCGTAGTCAGCTGGGATAGGCTCCAGCTTGCCTGCGACCCTGTAGAACAGGATAAAGCGGCTAGAGATAATGAGATGAGATTTATTTATAAGATTATCAAAAAATCTTATAAAATTTTGCCAGCATTTCTCAGGAGAATAGCATTAATTTTACAGCATGGATAGTGATAACAACAGTCTTCACAGCAAAAGCGAGTTTTACTACCCTGAGGAAGAAGAAATAAAAGAAAACATTTCAGGAGAAAGCTAAAAACCTCTAACTGTTGCTAACGCCAAGCAAAAACATGGCTGAATCCTGAATGACTCAATTTTGTATAAATAGTGGACTACATAGGCGGCAAAATGTAGTTTTTTCCCTGCCATGGAAGTGCACTTGTATACTGAGGAGGAAGCAATTTGCGTCACAGCCATAAATAAGGATTCAAAATGGCGGCTCGGCTCAGTTTTCCCTTTCGGACGCTCTCGTTTTCTGTTAGAATTTGGTAAAGAAAAAAATAAATATGTTATTTACTAGCTTAAGGCCCACTTTACACGGGGACGGTCTGAAACAAAAACGTAAAAGTCCGTTTTCGTTCTCACTTTTTTCCGCGTCTACACGACCGTTTTCAAGAAGGAAATCTGCGTCTATACAGTGACGCATAAATGTGTGGAATTCAATTGGATGTGCATGCCAGGCGGCTAGGTGGCGCTGTGAAAGACCTCCGCTATGTCTGCACGCATGCACAACGTCTTCCGTCTTGTCTGATCTGCACATCTGCGCCGTGAAAACTTTGACTACTCTGGCTATGGTAAGTAAGTAAAAAAGTAAGCGCATACTATACCCGCCTCTGTTCATTAACGGTATATGTGCAGATTCGGTATAGATGTTCGAAGGACTCTTGGACGTTTATTAAAGCTGCCAGAGCAGCTTGAAGGTCCGTTGGATCGATGTAATCAGACATGCTCTTACTTTTTTACTTACTTTCTTACTTCACAGGCTGGCATGTACAGTATATGACATATGTATGACGTAAACGCGTACCCGACGTGAGCAGATCCGAGCAGAGTTTGGCGTATTGGGTAGTTTAGACGGATATGCAACAGGGGCTGTTTTTAACTTATCCACTCTGGAAGGCGTTTTAAATTTTTTCCGTTTTTCAGCCTCGGAAACGCCGTCCCCGTGTAGACGAAAGGCACTTCCGATAAAATATTTAGTCATTTTTACCCGACAGCGTCCTCGTGTAAACAGGCCCTAAGGTCGGTCCGTATGGTGAAATACCGTGACCTCGGCCTTGAATACTGACCTTGGCCCAGAGGGCCTTGTTCAGTACTTTCAAGACCTCGGTCACGGTATTTCACGATACGGACCTCCCAGCTGGTAAATAACATATATATATATATATTTTACATAATAGCTGTCTTTGAAAAACAGTTTTTATTCCAGAACCATAACAGCACTGAACATGGACACTCAAACAGCATGAACACCCGAAATGTGCAATATCTTTTGAATATGTGTATTTGGAAAGTGCAATATCTTTTAAATATGTGTATTTTTTTAAAATATGGGTCTTAATATTGATCTTTTATTTAATTTTATGTTATCTGCACCAACAAAGGACAGCGAAACAATTTTGTTGTACTATACTTGTGCATTATAGTCACAATAAAGGTCTCGCTCTCTTTCAGGAAGTAATGTAGATTAAGAAAATTGACATAATTGCTCTGGCCACACTGTATGAATTATTGTGGCCTCTCTTTAATCTTTCATCACCAGTAAGTGCTTTAATTTGTTCAGTTGAACTTGTTTCAATTTGAATGGATTATAATTTCATGAGATCTTTTCTACAATCTCATGCTGTGCCTCACAGACTAATTGAAATCATCAACAAAAAGTCTGCTCACAGAAAGTTGTCTTCTTTATACAGCTAGGTCAAACTGTTACTCGAGATGATACCTTTAATGTGTAATGCTTACACATGGGAGACGGTGGATGAGTTTGTTAGCCTTGTTATGATGCTTCATTGCAAATCCAGCAGTTATTGGATGACCTATCAGAGTCTGATTCGAGGAATCAGGAGCAGACCGCCATTACACTCATTCCACACACCAAGCACCAAGTATTTAATATACGTCGGATTTGTTTGAATGCAGCTTTTCCCACACAAATAACTTTGGATGTGTATCTTTTCATCTGTGCTGATTACACTGAATATTAAAGATTTACAGAAAAGAACACACTGCTGCGAAGTCAAGTCAGGCCAAGTTTATTTTTGTAGCGCTTTTAACAATAGACATTGTTGCAAAGCAGCTTTACAGAAAATTAAAGACTTAAAACATGAGCTAATTTTATCCCTAATCTATCCCCGATGAGCAAACCTGTGGCGACGGTGGCGAGGAAAAACTCCCTCAGACGACATGAAGAAGAAACCTCGAGAGGAACCAGACTCAAAAGGGAACCCATCCTCATTTGGGTGATAACAGACAACATGATTATAAATAACTCGCTTCTATAACAGTGTCCTATATAGTCACAGAGTATAACTGTGTAACCAGAAAATTCATTATAGTTTTAACCTGAAGTCTGTTTTGCTGAAGTTATAAGCTGTTCATTGATGGAAACTTGAGTGCAAAACTGTTCATGACAACTGCAGTCCTAAAGCTAGCAAGTTAACTGTAATCCTCAGCATTACTGTAAGCGTCCAGAGCATCTTCCAAGTGCGACTTTCGACTGTCCATATGGGGCCGTCCTCCACAGGAGCGATGCGATGAGACTCCAGCCAGACGTAGGGCATCAGGATGGATAAGACGAGTCCGAGGAGCAGAAGAGGTCAGTACCTCGATCTCAGGATTGACATGTAACTCAGAGGGACAGATGGGGGGGGGCACACACGACAGGTTGTTAGGTATGTCCAATGTCACCTAATGAGTAAGAACAGTATACGGTACATTTTGCGCTGAGTGCAAGCATGGACTCCGGCAAAACTAACTATGACAGCATAACTAAAACGGGAGAGCCAGAAGGTAACACAGACATGAGGGCGCCCCAGGACAAAGTAAAGGACATGGGCTTGTAACTGAGCAGAGATTATGCACAGCATAACAGAGCTTTAACTCAGGAGGTCATTCACGACTTATAGTTGGACAGTTGGAAATTATAATATCCTACTACAGGTGATATTTAGACTCCATGTTGGTATGTTATTAGAGTCGAAGTACAATTGGCATTTAATAAACAAACATTCCAATATAGATAGATAGATAGATAGATAGATAGATAGATAGATAGATAGATAGATAGATAGATAGATAGATAGATAGATAGATAGATGTTTTCAGGCATATGCTGATTGTAGCTCACTGAAAAGGTGCCTTAATTATATTGTAAAGCCTGCTTACAGATAGTGGTACAGGAAAAGAATGCTGAATATGTGATAATCAGCAAGATATAACTTTCAGAGGAGACCCGAGGGGAAGATTTGCCAGGTTCATTGAGAAGATACCTTACCCAGCAATTCTTCCTTCCTCCTATCTGTAGCTATAATATATCCATGTGCATGTACATTTTATGGCCAAAAGTTTGTGGATACCTGTCCATCGTACCTTATGTGCTTTTTGAACATCCCATTCCAGATTAGATTAGATTCAACTTTGTCATTGTACAGAGTACAGGTGCAAAGCCAATGGAATGCAGTTAGCATCCAACCAGGAGTGCAAAATACAGTATTATTATTATTATAAAAGACAAATAAGTGCTGGAAGTAAGTACTGCAGATGAACAATATACAAATATGTTTGTAAAATTGAAATGCATATTTAAAGAGGGGAATTGGACAGGATTACAAAGTATGTAAGGTTGTATGTACAGTTAGCAGTAGTTAACATCTGTACAGATGTTTATATGTACACTAACGTGGCAGTCTGTGCAGCAGTGGTATGAACATATGGACAGTTATTTATGTGTACAGTAATACTGCATAAGTGGCATAGTTTGTGCAACAATTTAAGTGGTCCATTTTGTGCCAGAGATTAACAGTGCAAATGGCCTGTTAAAGTACCGAATAGTGCAGGATGAGTGCAGTTATGTTAGTAGAATGGTAGTGTGCAATTCAGCATGGTTACCGCCTCAGGGAAGAAGCTCCTCCTGAGCCTGCTGGTGCGGGAATGGAGGATTTGGTAACGTCTGCCAGATGAGAGGAGGGAGGAAAGCGCATGGTTAGGGTGGGTGGGATCCTTGATGATGTTACTTGGCCTGCCCAAGCATCGCTTGTGATAAATGTTCTCAATGGAAGGCAACTGAGTGCTGGTAATCCGCTGGGCAGGTTTCACCACCCACTGGAGTGTTTTACGGTCCGATACAGAGCAGTTGCTATACCATACTGAGATACAGTTCGTGAGTATGCTCTCAATGGTACAATGGTAGAAGTCCACCAGTATCCTGAGACAGAGGTGAGCTTTCTTAAGGCTCTGTAGAAAGTAAAGACAATGTTGCACCGTTTTGTTGTTGTTTTTTTTACCAGAATGGAGGAGTTTAGGGACCAGATGAGATCATCAGAGATGTGGACACCAAGGAACTTGAAGCTCAACACACTCTACAACAGCTCCATTGATGAAGATGGGAGTGTGTGCATGGCTCCTTTCCTGCCTGAAGTCCACAATGATCTCTTTGGACTTTTGTGTGTTAAGCACCAGGTTGTTATTGTCACACCATGTGACCAGATGCTGGACCTCATCCCTATAGGGGATGAGGTCTAATCCTTAATCCCTAATGAGGTCTAATCCCTAATCCCCCTTTACTGTTATAATAAGCTCTGCTCTTCTGGGGAAGTGGGTTTTGTACTAGATTTTGGGGCGTGGCTGTGGGCATTTATGCTCATTCAGCCACAGGAGTGAGTTCAGGTGTTGATGTCAGGCCAGGATACCTGGAGTCCAGCCCCTGTTGGGGTTGAGGTCAGGGCTCTGCGCAGGACATTCAAGTTCTTCCACTCTAAACTTGGCGAACCAAGTTTTCAAGGAGCTCGATTTGTGCACAGTGACACTATCGTGCTGGAACAGGTTTGGGATCCAGAGTTCCAGTGAATGGAAATTGTAATGCTACAACACACAAAGACATCCTATACAATTGTGAGAAGTGGGTTCTTCATGGCAACTGTTTGTGGAAGACCCACATATGGGTGTGATGGTCAGGTTACATTACATTACAGGCATTTAGCAGACGGTCTTATCCAGAGCAATGTACAACATACTCAGAGCAGCCCAGGGAGTTAGGAGCTTTGCTCAAGGGCATTTCAGCCATTCCTGCTGGTCCATGGAATCAAACCGGCAACCTTTTGGTCCCAAAGCTGCTTCTCTAACCATTAGGCCATGATTTTTCTTTCAGGTGTCCAGAAAGTTTCAGGTGTCCAGAAACTTTTGGCCGCATAGTGTACTTATGTATAATAGATCCATAGCTCAGATGGTAGAATATGTTTACAGGACAACCATAGCCTAGACACTATACGAAGCTGGGCTCTATGGAAGAATGACAAACCATATACACTCCTGTTTGGAGTTTGCCAAAATACTCAGCAAACATATGGGAAAAGGTTCTCCAGGCTTTATTTGACAGGAAACTCAACACTGCTCATCAACCTGAAAACACAGTCCCCACGGTGAAGCATGGTGGTGGTTACATCATGTTGACTTGAGAGTTAATAATCCGCTCTTTCCCAGGTGATTAACATTGGGTGGACAGCTTCTTCTAGGTAGCATCACAGTTGGCATATTTTTTCAATTTTTTTAACAATATGACAGGGCTGCCAACTTTTCAAAATTCCTTGGAGTAAGATTTTTTTTTGGGGGGGGGTCGACGGCAAAATTTTTCCGCACACCACGCAGTAAGTGGGAATTTTGTATTCAGTTTGATATTCACTTGTCCCCCTGCATTCTGGTGTTTTGTTTGTGGGTTGTCCAGCTGGAGATGGACAATGGGGGGGGGGGGGGGGGGGGTGTTTGAGATTTTGGATTTAGTAGATGTTCCTGCATTCTGGTGGATTTTTGGAGTGGCCTGCTGTGCCATACCTACATTCTTACACACCCTGACTTGCCAAGCCTTCAGCTTGTGGCCAACAAAAGCACCAAGTTTTGGCTTAAAAGCCCCCACACTAGAAAACTACAGATGACTGCCAATGTTCCTGTAGCCCTATAGACCTGTGTTTCAGATTTAAAGGCAAGTTCATGTTTGAAAATATTTCATCAGCTAAGCTTAAACACCTTCTTAATTGAAACTAAATGTTAAGTTTTTAATAACTGTTGCAAAAATAAGATTGTCCCTCACTGACTATTCATTATGCTTTTAAGGGCTTTCCCCACCACTGTTTAAAGTTTATTTACTTTAACTGAGCAATTACATACATCATAAATAATTAAAAATAAATACCCTGTAAATAAACAATAGGTATGGTGGCTAATGGCTCTTCTTGCATTTGTAATATTATCTCTTACTTGCTTTATTTTACAACATTTCCAGTATGGCTTCAAATAAAGTCATAAAGTATGATAACATACAGTAAACAAACTAAAAATGCGCCTTAATAAACGTGTGCTAAGGAGGTGCTCTCCCGTGCTGCTTGTTGGGGAAGATAGAGGCTGTGGCACAGTAGTAGGCCTATAATGATTTAGCATGCCTAGTACACAGCTCTCGATATGGCATTAAATATTCTCACAATACTTATAGGCTAAAACGATTAAGAAACTTTATATAAGTTCATAATTACGCCAGTAATGCCACACATTGGCGTGCATATGTACAAACTTGTCTGAGACACCCGTCTTCAACTCGGATACCTTCTTCTCCCTCCTCTTCCTCTAAATTGACGGTAGGCAATTATCCAACTTCCGGTGAGTGCAGCATCATTAGATGCGCCACCTATCATAGGGGAGTGTGTACAGAAGGGAACACCTCTCTGCCTGTTTAGCCATGCGTAAGGCATAATTGATCGATTGCAAGTGGTTGGCGCGACACAATGGGTAGCCTAGATCAGATAGATAAACTAGATTTTTTTCTAGCGTGAGAAATCGGAGGTATGGCGTGTGAGCGTGTGAAGACAGTCAAATGCGTGTGTCTCATGCTCATTGCGTGAGAGTTGGCAGCCCAGATATGATGTTACATGTTGTGACATCCCGAGAGGCTGCGTCTTGGAGGGGCGCTATATTCCACAGAGATGGCTTCAACCACTGGCAGCTATAACTCCATCTGGTGGTGGAGTTGGGAACTTCACCCCCCAGCACACAACATAGCAACACACCTGTGGCCAATGAGGGCCTAATGCAGGGGTCTTCAATCCTATCCACAAAGGGCCAGTGTGGCTGCAGGCTTTCATTCCAACCAAGCAGGAGCGACACCTGATTTCACTTGTTTAATCATTTCACCCTCGTCTCCAATCAACAATCAAGTGAGCCTCCAATTTGGCTGTAATGAAAGCCTGCAGCTACACCGGCCCTTTGCGGATAGGATTGAAGACCCCTGGCCTAATGAGTAAGAGGGCTTTGTGAGAGCTCAAAACTCTCAGTGTGAAGGTGGAGGAGAGAGGTTCATGGACTCTCGTTGCTGAGGGGAACCTGCTGAGCGGAGTATTTGTTGAAAAGCTTATCTGGAATTCTTACCTGAAGGATTTTGCACTGAAGTACTTACCTGTGTTATGAACACCTGCTACTGGACTGCCACCAGGCCGAAGACTACAGGGATTGTTAACTGGACTCAAAGTAAGACGGAAGATTTTGTTTGTTCTGTGAAAAGGATATTGGACTGAAGGAGACCTGCCTATAATTCTGTTGTTCTAAAGCCAGAGACATTATTTGAGTTTGACTTTTGGGAATCCATCTTCATTTGAACATTGAACTTTGAGATACGTTTTCTGTTTAATCTCCTGGCATAACGTTAAAAATCTTGATTTATTTTAACCTTTGTGTCCTTGCACTGATTGAAGGGTCCCGCTGAGAGCCAGCCAACCTCTCGTGATGTCACAATGTCAAGTCAAGTTTATTTTTATAGCACATTTAACAGTAGACATTGTCACAAAGCAGCTTTACAGAAAATTTAAGACTTTAAACATGAGCTACTTTTATCCCTAATCTATCCCCAATGAGCAAGCCTGTGGCAATGATGGCAAGGAAAAACTCCCTCAGACAACATGAAAAAGAAATCTTGAGAGGAACCAGACTCAAAAGGGAACCCATCCTCATTTGGGTCTGCTTTGTTGAAGTCATAAACTGTTCATTGATGGAAACTTGAGTGCAAAACTGTTCATGACAACTGCAGTCTTAAAGTTAGCAAGTTAACTGTAGTCCTCAGCCATAAAAGCATTACTGTAAGAGTCCAGAGCATCTTCCAAGTGTGACTTTTGACTGTCTATATGGGGCCATCCTCACAGGAGTAATGTGATGAGACTCCAGCCAGATGTAGGGCATCAGGATGGATCAGGCAGGTTTGAGCAGCAGAAGAGATCAACATCTCGATCTCAGGATTGACATGTAACTCAGAGGGACAGACAGAGTGGGGGGTGGGGACACACAGGTTGTTAGGTATGCCCAATGTCACCTAATGAGTAAGAACAGGATACATTTTGTGCTGAGTGCAAGCAGGGACTAAAACTAACTATGACAGCATAACTAAAAGGAGAGAGCGAGAAGGTAACACAGGCATGAGGGAGCCCCAGGACATAAAGCAGCAGCCACTACACCGTCAACAAACTCGAGTGAGCAAGTGAGAGGGGGACTGACAGCATCCATACATCCCAGTTTACCAAAACACTCTGTCTGAGGACCCTCCAGATCTACACCTTTACCAAATAAACGCTATTAACAAAAGGCTTGACTAAACAGATATGTTTTCAGCCTAGACTTAAACACTGAGACTGTGTCTGAGTCCCGAACACTACTTGGAAGGCTGTTCCATAACTGTGGGGCTTTGTAAGAAAAGGCTCTGCCCCCTGATGTAGCCTTCACTATACGAGGTACCAGCAGCTAGCCTGCACCTTTTGATCTAAGTAGGTGTGGCGGGTCATAGAGGAGCAGAAGTTCGTTCAGGTACTCTGGTGCAAGACCATTCAGTGCTTTAAAGGTCAATAGTAGTACTTTATAATCAATAAGAAATTTGATGGGGAGCCAATGCAGTGTGGATAAAACACATGATCCACATGTTCCACATGATGTTCAATGTTTGGGATTCTTTTCTGTAACTAAGCCCTTATTGAAACTTTTTTTTTTTCCCAGAACTTTGTCCTTTGTCCCAATGTGGTGGTGGAGGTTGTCAGATAAGATAATATGAGATGAAAACCCAGGTTAATGTGTTCTCACATTTTGACCTAAGGTCACTAACAGTGCCATAATCCCAAAACATGCAGTGTGTATAGGTAATACCTGCTGTTCCAGTATTACAGATACTGTATTGGTGTTTATACAACCATCAGCAAGCAGACACACACAACGTCCTTGGTTTATATGCAGGTGGATAAAGTACAACCCCGATTCCAAAAAAGTTGGGACAAAGTACAAATTGTAAATAAAAATGGAATGCAATAATTTACAAATCTCAAAAACTGATATTGTATTCACAATAGAACATAGACAACATATCAAATGTCAAAAGTGAGACATTTTGAAATTTCATGCCAAATATTGGCTCATTTGAAATTTCATGACAGCAACACATCTCAAAAAAGTTGGGACAGGGGCAATAAGAGGCTGGAAAAGTTAAAGGTACAAAAAAGGAACAGCTGGAGGACTAAATTGCAACTCATTAGGTCAATTGGCAATAGGTCATTAACATGACTGGGTATAAAAAGAGCATCTTGGAGTGGCAGCAGCTCTCAGAAGTAAAGATGGGAAGAGGATCACCAATCCCCCTAATTCTGCACCGACAAATAGTGGAGCGATATCAGAAAGGAGTTCGACAGTGTAAAATTGCAAAGAGTTTGAACATATCATCATCTACAGTGCATAATATCATCAAAAGATTCAGAGAATCTGGAAGAATCTCTGTGCGTAAGGGTCAAGGCCGGAAAACCATACTGGGTGCCCGTGATCTTCGGGCCCTTAGACGGCACTGCATCACATACAGGCATGCTTCTGTATTGGAAATCACAAAATGGGCTCAGGAATATTTCCAGAGAACATTATCTGTGAACACAATTCACCGTGCCATCCGCCGTCGCCAGCTAAAACTCTATAGTTCAAAGAAGAAGCCGTATCTAAACACGATCCAGAAGCGCAGACGTCTTCTCTGGGCCAAGGCTCATTTAAAATGGACTGTGGCAAAAAACTGTTCTGTGGTCAGACGAATCAAAATTTGAAGTTCTTTATGGAAATCAGGGACGCCGTGTCATTCGGACTAAAGAGGAGAAGGACGACTCAACTTGTTATCAGCGTTCAGTTCAGAAGCCTGCATCTCTGATGGTATGGGGTTGCATTAGTGCATGTGGCATGGGCAGCTTACACATCTGGAAAGACACCATCAATGCTGAAAGATATATCCAGGTTCTAGAGCAACATATGCTCCCATCCAGATGACGTCTCTTTCAGGGAAGACCTTGCATTTTCCAACATGACAATGCCAAACCACATACAGTACTGCATCAATTACAGCATCATGGCTGCATAGAAGAAGGGTCCAGGTACTGAACTGGCCAGCCTGCAGTCCAGATCTTTCACCCATAGAAAACATTTGGTGCATCATAAAACGGAAGATACGACAAAAAAGACCCAAGACAGTTGAGCAACTAGAATCCTACATTAGACAAGAATGGGTTAACATTCCTATCCCTAAACTTGAGCAACTTGTCTCCTCAGTCCCCAGACGTTTACAGACTGTTGTAAAGAGAAAAGGGGATGTCTCACAGTGGTAAACATGGCCTTGTCCCAACTTTTTTTGAGATGTGTTGTTGTCATGAAATTTAAAATCACCTAATTTTTCTCTTTAAATGATACATTTTCTCAGTTTAAACATTTGATATGTCATCTATGTTCTATTCTGAATAAAATATGGAATTTTGAAACTTCCACATCATTGCATTCCGTTTTTATTTATAATTTGTACTTTGTCCCAACTTTTTTGGAATCGGGGTTGTAGTATAAAAATATGTTTTCAATGGATATTATGGGTCACCAAAAAATGGCAAACATTTAACTGTAAATGTTATACCACATTAAATACAGTAAATCCTCTAATACTGGCCTGTATTCCATTACTGGCCGGGACTCTAATATTGGCCGGTCTCGCTGTCGGAGGAGGTAAATAATGGCCGGACTCTAATACAGGCCGGGGCTATAACCAACGATGTTTCTGAGATCATAGTGGCCTTACACAATCGTTCCGATCTGAAAGACAATTGTGATCAGTGGCGCTGCCAGGCGTATGGCCGTACGCACTAGGCGTACCTTGGGGAGAGAGAGATTTTTTTTAATTATAATTGTTACCTGAATGCTTTGGCAATGCAACATAATTTGAGAGAGAGAGAGAGAGAGAGAGAGAGACGTGTGTGTGCCGGCGCATTTGTGTGCTTCAGGAGTGGGCGGGGTGTGCGTGACCAAGAAAGCTCATTGGTCAATGCAGATATACTTTTCTTGCACCACTGAGATTCTCTCCAGTTTTGAGAAACGGAGACAGACAATCGTCAGTAGTCAGAGCTTGTGCGAGAATTTATTGAGAAGCGAGTCAAAAATGAGTAAACGAACCCTGAAACAAACGAGCTTGTTTCAGACTTTTACGAAAAAGTCCAAAAGCAGTGATCCAGGGGTGTCATCTGCTTGCCAGTCCTCTCCAGTATCAGCGAGTAACACGGCACCGGCAGCTTCCACTCCTCCGCAACCGAGCGGCAGTGCGCTGCAGCTGGATGCGAGCTCAGTTCCTTTGAGGGAATTGCCTTCATCTACCTCTGAGTTTGAAACTAGCCATACATCCAGTGAATTTCATATAAGAACACCTACATCTCCCCATGTCCCTTACGATCAGAAGTAGATGGTTGCTCCACCTTGCTGACAAATGAGCCATCAGATAGCTTTACTAATGAGCCACGAGTCAGCCCGCTATCACTGACATCACATTTATCACACATAGGTAAACTTCAACCAGATGCCTTAAAATGTGCACCGGACTCTGTAAAGCTCAGTGTCCTACAGAACCGCTTCAAACCAGACAGAGGGTGGGTGGCTCCTTCTACTCTGATTTTCGGTAAACTCAGAAAAATACCCGAGGAGTTTTTCAGCGAGTCTGTGTACCCCACGTTGCGCTACAGTGTGTGTCAGAGTCGTGCGTGCGGTAGTGCTGAGCAAGTTCACTAGATTCTAATCGAGGCTATAAAGAGTTTATTGTTTATTGTCGTGTGTAGTTCACATATGTTGTTCAAATATCAGCCTGTGTTCATGGAAGGCTATTGTTCAATTTCAAGTTAAAGTTCTATCGTTGTTTTGTGTATAAGCCTATAGATCGACTCTTCATAGAAACTGCAGCACGCAAGCGTTTTTTTTTTTTTTTTTTTTTGGGGGGGGGGATTACACCGCTAGTGCGTACCTTACAGTTCAACCCTGCAGGCGCCCCTGATTGTGATTACCGGTAGGTCTGGTGGTAACCAGGCAACCAAGCATCAACCTATTTTATAGGTTCAAATAGACACAAAATCTCGTTTTTATTCATTCCACTGGTAGTCTGTTTTGCTCAAATAGAAATAGAGGCCTGCCTCTAATTCTGGCCTCCTTCCAATAATGGCCTGGACCAAGATGCACTTGAGTGAAATAAAGGCCCCGGCCTATATTAGAGGATTTACGGTATTTAGAAAGTAGCTGTGAGAGTTCTGTAGAAATCTTCTAAACCTAATACTGTATAAAGATAGTACAATAACAATCTTCTGTTTTATCTTGTTTTCATGAAACATCTCAATAAATAATCTCAATAAATTCAATAAAACTGACAATCTCAAGAAAAATGTAAATAAACTACGCAAATGAAAGAGGAATAACAGGTCAGTGGCTCAGAGATGAAGTTTATTCAGTCAATCGATGCAACATGAAATGACACTGTAATACCATCTTGGAATATTTATTTATTTATGACCCATATATTGGTATTAAATGTATTTATTCCAGGGCTCGAAATTCTTTTTTTTTTTTTCACCAGCCAGCCAGACTAGTTACCTTCCAAAGTAACTAGCCAAACAGAAAATCAACTAGCCAAAATTTGTTCATGTATGAATTTTACTTCTGTCAAAAATAACGCAAAAGAGAGTCGTTACTATTGTTCATGACTAATGTGCATTTATTTCAAGACCTGAGTATTTTGATACTGTTGTTAAATACATAAATGAGAACAATACAGAGCACCATAATATAATATCAACAAATAATAATATATTGGAAAACTTGGCAACTTGGTGTATGAGTATTGAAAGCAAATATACTTACTATCATGACAATAGCACCCAAAATATGTCCAACATGCTTTCTGTATTTAACCATTTATGAGAGAGAAAGCATTAGGAGCTTCATATTGACTAGGAATCAACTTGAAAAAAAAATTATTCCATAAAAATCGTATTGCAGCCAAGGCCTACCCTGCTTCCACGTTTGCTTATAAGTCCTTTGTCGTTTCTCCTCTTCAGACCGAGGTCGCTTTGTCCCCGTCTCTGGCGGTTTCTGTACACCTTTCAGAAAATTCCACATCGCAACGTAGCTTTTGGCAGATGTAGATGTAAACAACAACAAAAACACGTGTTTAAATGGGCGATAATGTGGCCACATCTACTGAATTTGATAACTTGATGTGGCAGTGGGGGCGTGGCCAAGCGTCGGTCTGTGAATGGAGGGCGGAGACAGGGAAGGTAAGTGGTGGAATCATTGCACCTGATGGGGATTAACCTGTGTTTGTGTATCTTCCCCAGTGACCACGCCCTTTAAAAGGAGAGGAGAGCAGAGAAAGGGAGCTCTCCCCAACCAGAACACGTGTGTGTGTGTGCACGCGCACGCGGCTGGGAAGTGATAAAAGGCTGAAAAGCTAGCAATAAATAGTTCATTGAGAACTCAGTTCTGGCCTTGTGCTCCACCCACCTGGTCCAATACTACACGTGATTACCGTGATATTCAACGAGACGCGTTATATGCATGCGCAGTAGTGAAAAAACAGACAGCCTAACTCGTACACGATATGATTCGGAATTCTTCGGTATTTTCCGTCCAGCCGATAAACACATCGATTAACACAGACACGGCATGCGCTTAATATGTGGCGACTTTAGTTGACGGTGTGTCTGAATCTTCGCTTCATATATATTTTTTTATTTTCAACTAGCCAGCCGGGCTGGCCAGTGACAGGAATTACCCGCCAAATGACAAATTAAGTCACCTTGGGCGACCAGACCACTGCGAATTTCGAGCCCTGTATTCTTTAAGATAGAAAAAATTATTGGACTTATGCCTTGCATAACTATTCACCCTCAACGAATTTACACACACACACACATATATATATATATATATATATATATATATATATATATATATATATATATATATATATACGGAGTGCAGAATTATTAGGCAAGTTGTATTTTTGAGGATTAGTTTTATTATTGAACAACAACTATGTTCTCAATCAAACAAAAAGACTCATAAATATCAAAGCTGAATATGTATGGAAGTTAGAGTGGGGTGTTTTTAGTTTTGGCCATTTTAGGAGAATATGTATGTGTTCAGGTAACTTTCACTGTGCAGAATTATTAGGCAACTTAATAAAAACCAAATATGTAGCCATTTCACTTATTTATTTTCACCAGGTACACTGATATGACAACTCCAGATTTGCAAATAAACATATCTGACATTCAAACACAAAACAAAAACAAATCAGTGACCAATATAGCCACCCTTCTTCATGAGGACGCTCAAAAGCCTTCCATCCATAGATTCTGTCAATTTCTTTATCTGTTCACGACCAACATTGTGTGCAGCAGCAACCACGGCCTCCCAGACGCTGTTCAGAGAGGTGTACTGTTTTCCCTCTTTGTAGACCTCACGTTTTATAATGGACCACAGGTTCTCTATGGGGTTTAGGTCAGGTGAACAAGGGGGCCATGTCATTATTTTTTTCACCTTTCAGACCTTTACTGGCTAGCCACGCAGTGGAGTATTTGGACGCATGAGATGGAGCGTTATCCTGCATGAAAATCATGTTCTTCTTGAAAGATGCTGACTTTTTCCTATACCACTGCTTGAAGAAGGTTTCTTCCAGGAACTGGCAGTAGGTCTGGGAGTTGAGTTTGAGTCCATCCTCAACTCGAAAAGGTCCAACAAGCTCGTCTTTGATGATACCAGCCCATAGCAGTACTCCACCTCCACCTTGCTGGCGTCCGAGTCGGAGTGGAGCTCTGTGCCCATTACTGATCCAGCCACAGGCCCATCCATCTGGCCCATCAAGAGTCACTCTCATCTCATCAGACCACAGCACCTTAGAAAAATCAGTCTTAAGATATTTCTTGGCCCAGTCTTGACGTTTTATCTTGTGTGCCTTACTCAGTGGTGGTTGTTTTTCAGCCTTCCTTACCTTGGCCATGTCCCTCAGTATTGCACACCTTGTACTCTTTGACACTCCAGGAATGTTGCAACTCTGGAATATGGCAGAACTGGATGCTAATGGCTGCTTGTTAGCTTCACGCTTGATTTTCTGCAGATCATGTGCAGTTATTTTGCGCCTTTTTTTCCCCACACGCTTCTTTCGACCCTGTTGACTATTTGCAATGAAACGCTTGATTGTTCGGTGATCACGTTTCAACATCTTCACAATTTCAAGAGTGCTGCATCCGTCTGCAAGACATCTCACAATTTTATACTTTTCAAAGTCTGTCAGATCTCTCTTCTGACCCATTTTGCCAGAGGAAAAGAGGTTGCCTAATAATTATGCACACCTGATATAGCGTGTTGATGTCATTAGACCACACCCCCTCTCATTACACAGATGCACAGCACCTGATATACTTAATTGGTAGTAGGCTTTCAAGCCTAAACAGCTTGGAGTGGGACAACATGCATTAAAAGGATGTTGTGGTCAAAATACTCACTTGCCTAATAATTCTGCACTCAGTGTATATATATATATATATATATATATATATATATATATATATATATATATATATAAATAAATAAAACCATTACAGGTATTTAGCAGACACTCTTATCCAGAGCGACGTACAACATACCCAGAGCAGCCTGGGGAGCAGTTGGAGGTTAGGTGCCTTGCTCAAGGGTACTTGAGCCATTCCTGCAACAAACTGACAACCTTTTGTCACCAAAGTTGCTTTTCTAACCATTAGGCCATGGTCCCCCCCCCACACACACACACGCACCATAACCAAGTGGCTGGCATAGTGTACAGAAACATCTGTGCCGAGTATGGACTGGAAGTCCCAAGGTCAAAGTGGAACACACCTCCAAAGGTGGTTGAGAATGACCAAGCTAAGATCCTGTGGGCCTTCCTGATACAGACAAACTGGTAATGGCTAACCAACCGGATATGGTAGTAGTGGACAAACAGGAGAACAAGGCTGTGGTGATAGATGTGGCAATACCAAGTGATAATAACATCAGGAAAAAGGAACTTGAGAAGTATCAAGGGCTGAAAGAAGAGCTAGAAAGATGTGGAACATGAAGACAACAGTGGTCCCTGTTGTGATAGGAGCCCTCAGTGCAGTGACCCCCAAACTGGGAAAGTGCCTCCAGCAGATCCCAGGAACAACATCCAAGATCTCTCTCCAGAAAAGTGCAGTCCAAGGAACAGCTAGGATACCGCACAGGACCCTCAAACTCTCAGGCCTCTAGTAGAGGACCCGAGCTTGAGGCAAAAAAGGACTGCCTGAAGGAGGGGCGAGTGGGGAAATTCTAAATATATATATATATATATATATATATATATAAAACAGGCATTTAGCAGACACTCTTATTCAGAGCAACATACAACATACCCAAAGCAGCCTGGGGAGCAGTTGGGGGTTAGGGGCCTTCCTCAATGGCACCTCAGCCATTCCTGCTGGTTCAGGGAATCAAACCAGTGAGCTTTTGGTCCCAAAGTTGCTTCTCTAACCATTAGGCCATTGCTTCCCCACAAATGAAAAATGGAACATTTTCAACATAATATCTCATTATCTCTAGCCACTTTAGAGATGACCTGTTCTACAGGGTCGCAGGCAAGCCGGAGCCTATCCCAGCTGACTACGGGCGAAAGGTAGGGTACACGCTGGACAAGTCGCCAGGTCATCACAGGGCTGACACATAGACACAGACAACCATTCACACTCACATTCACTCCTATGGTCAATTTAGAGTCACCAGTTAACCTAACCTGCATGTCTTTGGACTGTGGGGGAAACTGGAGCACCCAGAGGAAACCCATGCGGACAACATGCAAACTCCACACAGAAAGGCCCTCGTCAGCCACGGGGCTCGAACCTGGACCTTCTTGCTGTGAGGTGACAGCGCTAACCACTACACCACCATGCTGCCAACATCTCATCATCTCTAATCACTTTATCCTCTTCTACAGGGTCGCAGGCAAGCTGGAGCCTATCTCAGCTGACTACGGGCGAAAGGCAGGGTACACGCTGGACAAGTCGCCAGGTCATCACAGGGCTGACACATAGACACAGACAACCATTCACACTCACATTCACACCTACGGTCAATTTAGAGTCACCAGTTAACCTAACCTGCATGTCTTTGGACTGTGGGGGAAACCGGAGCACCTGGAGGAAACCTACGTGGACACGGGGAGAACATGCAAACTCCACACAGAAAGGCCCTCACCGGCCACGGGGCTTGAACCCGGCCTTCTCGCTGTGAGGGGCCAGCGCTAACCACTACACCACCGTGCCACCCCTGCAGCCAACATAATAATAATAATAATAATAAGAAGAAGAAGAAGAAGTTTGTTCATCACACGTACACTTGAGAAATTCCTGTCTGCATTTTATCCATCTGAAGCAGTGAACACACACATGTGAGCAATGATCACATACATAAATACCCAGAGCAGTGGGCAGCCACGCTAACAGCACCCTGGGGAGCAGTTGGGGTTTAGGTGCCTCGCTCAAGGGCACCTCAGCCCAAGGCCGTCCCATGTTAGCCTAACTGCATGTCTTTGAACTGTGGGAGAAACCGGAGCACCCAGAGGAAACCCACACAGACACGGGGAGAACATGCAAACTCCACACAGAAAGGCCCCCGTCGGCTGCTGGGCTCGAACCCAGAACCTTCTTGCTGTAAGGCAACAGTGCTAACCACTACACCACCATGCCACCCCATACATAAATCCCAACTATGCCCATTTCATTTCCAGATTGTAAAGATACAAAATATGTAAAATTTCAAGGGTATAAATACTTCTGCAAGGCACTGTATGTCCTAAAATGAAAACAACAATGCAGTGACCATTTTAAAACCTCTCAAAGCCTTCATTTTCAGCTAGCTCCACTTTTTGCAGGATTAATTACAATCATTCTCAGATCTTGCATTGTGCCCTCTTTCAAAATGTACAACGATGATAAATAAGCAATAGAAATGATTTTCTTATAGTCAACGACTTGAGATAAAAAAATGAAGAACAGCTCTTATGACTTTTTATATTCATTCCTTCCCTTCAGCAGTCCTCAGAAATCTGACTGTTGCTAAGCAACTGTAAAAATAAAGCAGCAACCTCGTAAGTCTGATAACCTCGAAACAGTTATGTGCTGGTACTGGAACTACACATGGCATAAACACGGCCTTCCAGTAAACTATTCACATGAGGAGATGGATCAGAGAATATGAGAGAAACAAGCATTCTCAATAAAGATGCAAAATTTAACACAGTTGAATATTTTATTTTATGGACAGATCTGAGTGTGTGTATTACATTCCCCTTATCCTCATCTCATCTCATTAGCTCTAGCCGCTTTATCCTGTTCTACAGGGTCGCAGGCAAGCTGGAGCCCATCCCAGCTGACTACGGGCGAAAGGCGGGGTACACCCTGGACAAGTCGCCAGGTCATCACAGGGCTGACACATAGACACAGACAACCATTCACACTCACATTCACACCTACGGCCAATTTAGAGTCACCAGTTAACCTAACCTGCATGTCTTTGGACTGTGGGGGAAACCGGAGCACCCGGAGGAAACCCACGCGGACACGGGGAGAACATGCTAACTCCGCACAGAAAGGCCCTCGTCGGCCACGGGGCTCGAACCCGGACCTTCTTGCTGTGAGGCAACAGCGCTAACCACTACACCACCGTGCCGCCCTCCCCTTATCCTAATGAGCTTTATTACTCGAGTGAGTTTTAAATGAATTGTTAACTCCTATACTATGGAACAAGCATTCTTTTTTTTAGACCCTTACTCATTATTTTATCTCATCTCATCTCATCTCATCTCATTATCTCTAGCCGCTTTATCCTTCTACAGGGTCGCGGGCAAGCTGGAGCCTATCCCAGCTGACTACGGGCGAAAGGCGGGGTACACCCTGGACAAGTCGCCAGGTCATCACAGGGCTGATAGACACAGACAACCATTCACACTCACATTCACACCTACGGCCAATTTAGAGTCACCAGTTAACCTAACCTGCATGTCTTTGGACTGTGGGGGAAACCGGAGCACCCGGAGGAAACCCACGCGGACACGGGGAGAACATGCAAACTCCGCACAGAAAGGCCCTCGTCGGCCACGGGGCTCGAACCCGGACCTTCCTGCTGTGAGGCAACAGCGCTAACCACTACACCACTGTGCCGCCCTCCCCTTATCCTAATGAGCTTTATTACTCGAGTGAGTTTTAAATGAATTGTTAACTCCTATACTATGGAACAAGCATTCTTTTTTTTTAGACCCTTACTCATTATTTTATCTAATTTTCAATTATTGTTACTCTTATCTCAAAATATAGAAACATTTTTCAGTAGGCGCAATAGTACTGATGTTAATCTACGGTACCTGTAGTGTATTCACACATATTTATTCATCAGACGCGTTTACCTAAAGCAACAAGTGAGACAGAAACATAATTGGCTAGGTGAGCTTGGACTAATAATAATAATAATAATAATAATAATAATAATATCTCACATACAGTATATTCCCCTCACATCAAATGGAGCTGACTAGTCAAGGTACAGTATGGTGTCTGAAGTTCACTATAGCTATGACACTAATGCAGCTAACAAGTATTATTCTATCCACATTCACTGGATATGAGCAATGGTGCACTCTGATTGGCTGCTCTACTACTAGGCTATCAGCTCATATACCATGAGTAGAGAAAAACAAAATGGCGGAGCGTGTTGCTGAACCAACCGAGGATGAAATAAAAACCCTACTCGAAAACAAAACCCCAAAAAATACAAAAAAAGCAAGAAAATGCGGATTAAAGTATTTGATGGTAAGAACGTATCTTTTTTTTTATTTCTCAAGAATTATCATTATCGCATTTTTCACAAACTGCGACTGTCACTTCGCTGGTTTGTTTACATTCTAAGCGGAAATGATTTTGTTGGACGTTTTGTATAAAGTTTTTATTTACTGAATTTTCAAAAAATAAAAATGCTCTGTTTCTCAAACTCCAGTGAATGTGGATAGAATAAAACAATTATTCCACTCAATCTCATCGTACATGGCTTGGTGCTATGCGCCTCATCGGCTATCAGCTCATGTACGGCTCAATTTCGTGGAATAATTGTTAAAAGTAAGCCTAGCATCATTCAAACAGCATGTCACTCACACTTGCATAAAAAAGACATCCTCTGGATAAATAGCATGATTTGTATATAAAGAGCTTCAGAAAATGGCAGACAGTCCACACTTACATAAATGAACTATACTAATTACACTACACTGTGATTGATTGGCGACCTGCCCAGGGTGAACCCTGCCTCTCAGCCGAAGTCAGCTGGGATTGGCTCCAGCTTCACCTGTGACCTTTACGGATAAGTGGTATCGATAATGGATGGATGGAATTACACTACAGGAGTGGATAAATCAGTAGCCCGGGTACCTGGGATGAGCAGATTTTGTGTTCGGGTTTAGTTCGTACTTGCTCTGAGGACAATAACCAAAAAAGGGGGAAAAGTACTTACAGACTTTCTTAGAACAAAGATTTTCATTTTGGTATGTAGCCATGTTTAAAGTTAAACGTGCATTAGGTAAAATTAGGTCTCGTACGGTTAGGTACGGTTTGATATTTGAATAATTAAAGTGTATGCTCATGAAGCTCCACCCTAGTGTCTATAGACTGACATCTAAAAACAAACAAGCATTCCTGACCAGAACTTAGTTTTCCACATGAGTTTTCTCAGTGACTTAAGGCTGAGAAAAGACTATTCTTTTTTTTATCCCCCCCCCCCCCCCCCAGCATATAATGTAGGGGGATGTAGCTATCGCTCCGTCCATCTGTCCATCCGTCTGTAAACATTTTAGTTTCCGGAGCATAACTCAAAAACTATTAGGATTTTTTTCACAAAACCTCACAGTTATGTTAAGCGACTAGAGGACTTGTGCCTTTGGACATTTTGGTATTTCTGTGATTTTTATTTTTTCCATATTTCCATGGCAACCAATTCAACTTAGGAAAATTTGGAGTGGGGTTTCATGTGGAGGCCGGGGAGATAAGTCATCTCCTGATGACTTATTTAATCTCCTTATGACTTGTTTAATCAAGTTCTACATATTATCTTCCAGCTTATTTGCACAAGTAAGGAATAAAAAAATAGACGACTGAACCTTAATGTGTTTCATGGTGATGTGATGCATCTTGATGCTGTAAATTTAGTGCACAGAACTCATTCTGAATCCCATCACCTGCTGCATTACACACATCACCTGAGCAGTGATCTGGGTATCGGTGGATTAATTAGCGTGCATGAAAGACAGACTTTCATTAACTTTTCATATTCAGGAACAGTGTGGAAACACTGAACCCAACTGTGCAAAATAAGTCCATCACAAAACCATCATATAACTCTTCTGCTTATTACATGCAGTCACCTCACAGTTAAAAGGGTCGAGAGAAAAAGGTCTTTTGTGTCAGAACAGAACACTACAGCTTATACCTAAAATGTTGGCCAACGACAGCACGATGTGTTACACGATCATGTACTTGTTTCTTTTCCTTTGACTGTATTAATGCAGTTAACTAATTAACCAGCTCATGATATGTTTTAGTCTCATCAGTTTCCAGACAACCAAAACACTGGACTGGGCAGTACACTGGAGGTTTTACTTTTCCAGCTGGTGGATGAGACAACGAACTTATCATTTGTCCGCCTCGGCACTGGAACTATATAATCATCTGAATCACTGCTAATGTATAATGGCACGCCTCCTGCCTGACTCTGACGTTTGTGCAGAATGATACCCAACAATGTCCTCAGGAAGAAAGTGACTCCAGCCAGTATGACTATTTTTAGCTTTATACGGTAATGTCCTTTTTGTAGACAACAGACTGTCATACAGTGACTGAGACCACAAAAACACATCTCTTTTTCGATTACTGCCCAATTTAGTTTGAGGCAAGAGGTCAGTGACTGAGATAAGCAGTTTTCTCCATGCTAAAGACGAGGCTGATTAAGTATACGCATGGTAAAGGGACAATGGTTTATTACATTTTGACTGAACTGAAAAAAAATAAAATCCATGCTATGGAAACTGTGAGAGGAGTCAACACTTAAAAGGGGGGTAGCCAAACTCCTCTGGGAAACACCAGATATACCCAGAGATTATCATATTATTCAGTTTGATGCGGATTCTTAGCAATATTAGTAATCCCTGTATTATTAATCAGATAAACCTGAGAAAGGATACATCTTTGAGAGTCTAAAACCTAATGTAAGAACATTTTCATGAATGCTAAATAGATTTGTCTTAACGTACTGTTAACTGTATCTTTTACATAATTTGGAAAAAAAAATCACCAACAAATTCTACACAAAAGCCTAAATTCAAACACTAAAGTATAATGTAAAACACTACAGGCCATGTGATTATAGTAAAATAATGCACAATAGGGGTATGAGATCATTACTACACCAAAATTGGCTTTTTTTTCCCCATAACAGCATGGCCTTAAGGCTTTTATTCCTCTTCTACCACCGTGATTTGCCAACGATTGCAATTTTTTAACTGTGTTAATGACATATTGTGCTTTTTTACTTGTTTATGTTGTGGAACATCCATAAGATAAAGTTAGTTCCTGTTATCACATACATCATAGCGGCTATAAAACAGCTGCTCCCTTCTCAGCCTTTCTTTTATTCGTTAATAAGATGAAAAAAAACCCCACAGCTTTCATGGTATAGCAAAACTCAAAAATAAAAAGTTCTGTCCTGAAGACTACGATGGCATAAAACTGACTATTACATTACTGACACTGGAAACTCCTTCTATAAATGTGAAATAAACATTCACCATATCAACATTATATAGCCTATAGTACCGTGCAAAACTATTAGACAATAGTACAAACTCTGGTATAGATTTTTTTTAATTTTATGACTTTTATAAACAGGGTGGCACAATGATGTAGTGGCAAACACTGTTGCCTCACAGCAAGAAGGTCCTGGGTTCCAGCCCAGTGGCTGACGAGGGCCTTTCTGTGTGGAGTTTGCATGTTCTCCCCATACTGTATCTGCGTGGGTTTCCTCCGGGTGCTCTGGTTCCCCCACAGTCCAAAGACATGCAGGTTAGGTTAATTGGTGGCTCTAAATTGACCGTAGGTGTGAATGTGAGTGTGAATGGTTGTTTGTCTCTCTGTGTCAGCCCTGTGATGATCTGGCAACTTGTTCAGGGTGTACCCCACCTCTCACCCATAGTCAGCCGGGATAGGCTACAGCTTGCCCATGACCCTGCACAGGATAAGCGGTTATGGATAATGGATGGACTTTTATAAACATTTTAGATTTCCAAACAGCAAGAAGGTCCGGGTTCGAGCCCCGTGGCCGGCGAGGGCCTTTCTGTGCGGCGTTTGCATGTTCTCCCCGTGTCCGCATGGGTTTACTCCGGGTGCTCCGGTTTCCCCCACAGTCCAAAGACATGCAGGTTAGGTTAACTGGTGACTCTAAATTGACCGTAGGTGTGAATGTGAGTGTGAATGGTTGTCTGTGTCTATGTGTCGGCCCTGTGATGACCTGGCGACTTGTCCAGGGTGTACCCCGCCTTTCGCCCGTAGTCAGCTGGGATAGGCTCCAGCTTGCCTGCGACCCTGTAGAACAGGATAAAGTGGCTAGAGATAATGAGATGAGATGAGATTTCCAAACATTAGTTTTCCAGCACAAAATTGAATGTTACGAAAAAGTTTGTTTGTCAGTAAAGAAAGCAGCATGTTATGTAAGAGACCACTGTTCAAACAAAAAACATAATGAAGGCTGTGGGGTTTTGCTGCAAAAAATAAGAAGCAAGTGTGACAGTCAAAGTCTCCAGAAGAACTTAAAGATGCTCAGCTCATTTCCTTACAAAACGGAACACACGGTGCCTGTATTTTTACTATTTTCTACAGTGTAGATACTGAAGACATCAAAACTATGAAATAACATCTGGAACATACATGGAATTATGTGGTAAACAACAAAGTGTTAAAAAACAAAATATGTTTGATATTTTAGCTTCTTAACAGTAGCCAGTGTTTACCTTGATGACGCTTTGCACACTATTGGCATTATCTTAACCAGCTTCATGAGGTAGTCACCTGGAATGCTTTTCAATTAACAGGTGCCTTGCCAAAAGTTAATTAGTGGATTAATTTCTTGCCTTATTAA
This sequence comes from Neoarius graeffei, assembly GCF_027579695.1. Classification (NCBI taxonomy): domain Eukaryota; kingdom Metazoa; phylum Chordata; class Actinopteri; order Siluriformes; family Ariidae; genus Neoarius; species Neoarius graeffei. Next base: position 84,118,732 of record NC_083572.1, on the reverse strand, counting down.
TGTGTTTGAGATCAAACAGTAAATAGAAAATAATAAAAATACAGCAAATAGCCCTATTACACAACTGTAGTAATCCATATTATGTCAAGAACCGCTCAACTAAGTAAAGAGAGACGACATCCATCATTACTTTAAGACATGAAGTGTCTTTTAATGAATAAAAATAAAGAAAAACTATTGAATTAGAAGGTGTGTCCAAACTTTTGACTGGTACTGTATATGTATGTATGTATGTATGTAGGTACCGATGTGCCTCAGTTCTGCTGTAATGAGTGCGGCTGTATTTACTTGTCAAACGCAGGGCTTCGAAGCCATCTCAGAAGTCATACAATCCACCCCCCTACAGACTATACACAGTTTGTTCCGGCAGACCCACTTATGTGTCATGTCTGCAGCAAAGTCTGCAAGAGCTGATCTGGACTTACAAGACATTCCAAAACTCATAAAGAGTCTCCACCCGACGGAACCAACCGTCAGGCCACAACCACAGACCTAGTTTGCAGTATTTGTGGCAAACTCTGTAAATCACTCACTGGCTTCAAAAGTCACTGTCGATATCATGTCTCATCTCATCTCATTATCTCTAGCCGCTTTATCCTGTTCTACAGGGTCGCAGGCAAGCTGGAGCCTATCCCAGCTGACTACGGGCGAAAGGCGGGGTACACCCTGGACAAGTCGCCAGGCCATCGCAGGGCTGACACATAGACAAAGACAACCATTCACACTCACATTCACACCTACGGTCAATTTAGAGTCACTAGTTAACCTAACCTGCATGTCTTTGGACTGTGGGGGAAACCGGAGCACCCGGAGGAAACCCAAGCGGACATGGGGAGAACATGCAAACTCCACACAGAAAGGCCCTCGCCGGCCACAGGGCTCGAACCCGGAACTTCTTGCTGTCAGGCGACAGTGCTAACCACTATACCATCATGCCGCCCTTGATCTCATGTGCGTCGGAATAATCAGCCATAGGTCAACTTGTCAGCGATGGTCTTGCTTGTCTAACGAGTAGACAGCCAGCATGTATATACATCCATCCATTATCTGTAGCTGCTTATCCTGTTCTACAGGGTCGCAGGCAAGCTGGAGCCTATCCCAACTGACGATGGATGAGAGGCAGGGTACACCCTGGACAAGTCGCCAGGTTATCGCAGGACTGACACAGAGACAAGCAACCATTCACACTCGCATTCACACCTACGGTCAATTTAGAGCCACCAATTAACCTAACCTGCATGTCTTTGGACTGTGGGGGAAACCGGAGCACCCGGAGGAAACCCACACAGACACGGTGAGAACATGCAAACTCCACACAGAAAGGCCCTCGCCGGCCGCTGGGCTCGAACCCAGAACCTTCTTGCTGTGAGGTGACACTGCTAACCACTACACCACCGTGCCACCCCCATCATGTATATATGCATGTTAAATCATATCCATTATCATAGCTGCTGTTATAGAAAATTAATCAACACTTTCTAATTAGTCTTCATTAATCAATGCCACTGTAGTATAAACAATATTATCCTGTTGTCGTATTTTGTCTTGTCTACATAGATGGACAGTTGAGATACTGTAGCTTAGTTGCCATGGTAGTGTCATGTGCAGTTGCATGGACACATTTCACACACATTTATGAAGGTTGTGTGCAATATGCACACGATGATGCATTTCTTGCCATGCACAATGCACACAGGTGATTGCACATTTGAAACGTTTACATCATTCGAGATTTCCCCACAGCTGGTATAGATGATGATATGCAATGCATCTCCTGACAGATGTGAAAGATGTTTGTAAGCGACACAAAACTCACAAAAGCTCACCTCCAACTTGTGTGATTGCCGGTGTGGGAGTGTGTGAGGAGGAGCAGCGTCGCGCACCAGTGCAGCCATTAAAGCCTCCAGCTACAACACACACACACACACACACACCATGGAGATGGAGCACTGAGCGCATTGTGCATTACCACGGAAAACCAGGACACATGAAAGACCGAATATGGTTCACTGAAAACGCTGTTTTTTTTTTCTTTCTTTGCCGGATTTCCAACGAGGTGCCACCAATTCCACCTTCGAAATCTCCGCCTTAGTGACCTTCTTGGTTTTGGCTTGCAAAATGAGCACAAAGCTCCATCCGGTATGTAGATCTTTGTTTTTATGATTTAGCTCAATACGTCATGTTTTAATGTTGTCCTCGCTTTTTTTCCCCCCCTCAAACATTCCCCATCATCTCAGCATCCCCGTGTCTGTGCATCTGCATCATGTTGGTTATGGACAAACTGACTGCTCTGGTTCAGTACCCTGGATAGCGCTGTGCATGCTGCAGGTGAAAAGCCTTGTCCACTTTTTTTTTTCTCCCTCCCACTGGTTTCCACACGCACCATCATATTAGGATTTCACAACAAGGGTCCTGAAACTTTTGCATCCCCCCTTTAGCTGTTTAAAAAAAAATCACCACCCTCAAAACAGATTTTTTTCATTAACTACTGAGAAATCAGACTCACAGTCAGGGTCACGGTACATCCCAAGAACACTTGGAATGCACCCTGAACGGGACCATCATACTCATTCGCACCTACGGGAAATTTAAAATAGCCAGTCCACCTACATGCGTGTTTTTGGGATGTGGGAGGAAACTAGAGAAGCCGGTAGAAACCCACATAGACACAGGTAGTACATGCATAACATGGCGTCCCATCCAGGGTGGATTCCTGCCTGTTTCCAGTGCTCAACAAGCCGATGGAACTGGGATCCAGCTGTTAGGCTACCTGCTGTACTACTGTGCCACCTTGAAATTTGACCTACAGTCCTGAAAAAGTCATGGATTGACGGAGCGCAACACAAATTTGCCTTTGAGTTGAAAAGGTTTAAAAAAAACAACAACACATTTTTGGAGCATAGGCAGGCTTTTTTTTTTCAAAATGTACTGTAGAAACCCCACGTATGTCTGTTTTGTGGGTACAGAAAGTATCCCAAAATCTGGAATCCTGGCACTGTGAGGCCTACTGCATCATCGTGCTACACTGTGTAGAATATTATTCTAGCTCTTTATTCGAGCCATATCTTTCTGTTGCTGAACTTTTCACTGACAGAACACATTAGGTCTACGTTGACATGTATGGTCCTGCTTTTTTTTTGTAGTCCATCCATCCATTATCCATCCATTATCCATAACCGCTTATCCTGTGCAGGGTCACTGGCAAGCTGGAGCCTATCCCAGCTGACTATGGGTGAGAGGCGGGGTACACCCTGGACAAGTCGCCAGATCATCGCAGGGCTGACACATACAGACAAACAACCATTCACACTCACATTCACACCTACGGTCAATTTAGAGCCACCAGTTAGCCTAACCTGCATGTCTTTGGACTGTGGGGGAAACCGGAGCACCCGGAAGAAACCCACGCAGACACGGGGAGAACATGCAAACTCCATACAGAAAAGCCCCTGTTGGCCACTGGGGTCGAACCCAGAACCTTCTTGCTGTGAGGCGCACTGCTAACCACTATACCACCGTGCCGCCCCTTTTTTGTAGTTATTAAGCTTTTTTTTTTTTTTTTTAATTAAACCCATTTAATTCAAGCAGGCTAATAACTGTAAGAACTCAATGATAGGTCATGATTTTCAGACCTCACTTTGAGAACCATTGCATTTGGGCATGATAACCTGAGCTTTTACTTCTCCACAGGATGATGTTCAAAGTCATGTATGATTCCAGAAATATCAAAAAAAGGTATCTTTGTATTTGAAGTAATTAACAAGTGCACCTAAACCCTTACCAGCTATAAAAGAGGTGTTTAGGAATCGGTGTTCCAAAAGCTTTAAAATGTGAAGAAGCTTAAAATGTGGAGTGCTTGTGGATTCAAACAGGGATTCTGTTACTGAGTGAATTTTAAAAGTAGCCAAATATATTCATCTATCCTTGAAAAACAGCTGGGACTTTTCTAATGCTAAACAACATTACAGGAAAACATAAAATAGAATTAACAGTTAAATACAGACAAACTGGTTTGCTCGAGCATGCCTCTCAGGAATTCAAATCTACTTCCAGATTTTTGTAATGCTACTTTATGACAATAATACTTGTTCACTTCTTCCAGATTGTCCCACTTATGTGTGTGGGGTCGCTGCCATGTGGACCCTATTGATCCACGTCATATTAATTGGAGCATAGTTTTATGCTGGATGCCCTTCCTGCTACAACCCTCCCATTTCTGGTCTTGGGAAACAACCATTCACACACATGGACAATTTAGAGTAGCCAGTTAACCTAAATATGTCTTTGGACTGTGGGGGAAACCGGAGCACCCGGAGGAAACCCACACAGACACAGGGAGAACATGCAAACTCCACACAGAAAGGCCCCCATCGGCCACTGGGCTCAAACCCAGAACCTTCTTGCTGTGAGGCAACTACACCACCGTGCCACCCTAATATAACAATAATGCTTGTTATAGAAATAAATTTCAATGGAATTGAAGTTTTAGTCATTCATTCACCATTTGCCAAAATAATCTAAGCAGACTGCCCTGCTAATTCCTGGCTGCAGGTTTTACGATTGAAATAAGCCAAAATCATTATTTCCAGTCTATGCTGAAATAGACTTGTAGTAGGTGGATTATGTATGGTTTCGAGTCCTCATTATTTCAGCATAAAGGATTCAGCTTGGACAATAAGACTTCTGTAAGAATTCTGTGCCAAACTGAATAAATCCAGGCAAACTGATAGAAATGAATACTGCCAAAATAACTATCGAAAAACCTACTGAAGATAAAACTGATTTCTTGGGTAAGGATGTAAATTAATCAGAATTCATTATTTGGCATGAACAGATAATTCATTTGAAATACATACAAATGCATATACGAATAGGAGGCACATTAGGGCAGGGATCCCATGGGACAAAACAAAAAAAAATATTTTCATAAGAACGTGAAAAAGAAAGACTGCATTCATTAACATAAACGTGCAGCACTGTGCTATGCATTTACAGCATCCATTAAATTCATCCTTAGTAACTGCCTGGTCAGGGTTGAGGTGTTTTAAATTATGCTATCTGTTTACTTATATTTTGGGAAATAGAACCAATTAAATTGACTAGAAAAGTATGCAGGCAGCTATAAACAAAATAATAATTATGTGAAAACAATCCTAATGTAATGCAGCTCATGCCCACTTTGGGTTTATATCCAAATCGAGATACGGATAGTTTGAGCACTAAACAGATACAGGTACAAATAGCGGCACTGCATTATAACCCTATAGTAAAGGTTTGCATGTTTTTAGATATTTGTGTTTCATTTCAGTAATTCTGTGCTTGCAGTGACTAAATCTAATCGGATTTTATTTTTGTAATAACTGACAGGTGTCTCAGGTTCTACCAAATTATTGTATATTATATTTAAAAAATATTGGCTGGGGTTTTTTTTGTGGTATATCAGATATATTCCATTCAGCTGGCATCATACTGAACGAGTCGAAGACAAGTAGCTGAATGGAATATATATGATATACCATGGAAAAAAGCCATTATTATTATTATTATTATTATTATTATTATTATTATACACTCCTTTCGGGTGTTCAACACGTCTTTTTCAAAGTTCTCTCAAAATCTTCTGTATTTAACGAAGCAAACCTGGCAGCCATGTTTGTTTACAAATTGTCACAGTCGCGTGCTAGCGCAGAAGTTTTACGTCTCTGATGTGTGACGTCATATTGTTTTGACAACTATGCAATATCGTAAATCATATTCACCGCTCATTCTCCATGGGGTAGAGTGACATAATACAAGTAGGATAAGCGATATGATAACAATATTGGATGCTATCAAACCAAATGAATGAAACCCACTAGAAGGGAATAGAATACACGTTTTTATTCCATCGAAAAAGTGTCCTGTGTATATAATAATTCAGCATATTTCAGTCCTGGATACAGCGTTAAACTGCATCCCTGGTCCTCCAGGTTGGAGGTTGGACAATAGGCCAACCACCCACTTCCCTTAAAAACTCATACGATTACTGAATCCAATCCATATTTCAGTGCAGGCAGTACCATGTCTTGGCGCAGCTGTTGAAAGATCTTGGCTTGTTTAAGTCTCAGTTTGCTGCATTCAGTAAATTCACTGCCAGTATGTTAATTAAAGAGAAACGGTGTATACAATTTATAGTAGCATGGGGTAACTGCAGTTTAGTGGAGAAATACTCTGTAGCTTATTTATGTGTTATTTGTTAGTCATACTGCTTTGCTAGGAGTGTGTATCTGTTATAAAGTACAGAATAGGAAGTAAAGTTACGTTTCTGGTATGAATAGGATATTGATTTTACTTTCCATTACTTTTTTAATAATGTGTGCAATCCAGTTCATAATCTGTATAAATTAAAGCAAATTTATTTTCAACAGCTATCATAGCTCATTCTCATTCTCATTATCTCTAGCCGCTTTATCCTTCTACAGAGTCGCAGGCAAGCTGGAGCCTATCCCAGCTGACTACGGGCGAAAGGCGGGGTGCACCCTGGACAAGTTGCCAGGTCATCACAGGGCTGACACATAGACACAGACAACCATTCACACTCACATTCACACCTACGGTCAATTTAGAGTCACCAGTTAACCTAACCTGCATGTCTTTGGACTGTGGGGGAAACCGGAGCACCCGGAGGAAACCCACGCAGACACGGGGAGAACATGCAAACTCCGCACAGAAAGGCCCTCGCCGGCCCCGGGGCTCGAACCCAGGACCTTCTTGCTGTGAGGCGACAGCGCTAACCACTACACCACCGTGCCGCCCCGCTATCATAGCTTGTAAATAAAAAAAAAATGTCTCTTTAAATTTTTGCCAATGATAATGTATAACATACACATAATCTAAGCAATGTTCAAGCCAGTGTGTTGCCACCGAGACTCCAAGTTTCCTCTTCCTTCATAACTGATGCTACCAGGTCAGAGCACCCGTGCCAAGAAAGGTTAAGCAATACTGCCACTACGGAGAACTTTTCTCCTTGTGAATATTGATTTTTAAGAAGTCTAATAGAAAGCAGGGAGTGAAGTGACTTTGCTGATCAGTTTCACAGTCTGTGAAAAACAGAAATCTAAAATAGAAATTCTAGAGCAGATAAAAATCTGGTTATAAATGTACTGACTTTTCAATAGTTACCATCTTTTATAGCTTTTAAATAACTTCTGCCAGTTTATTAGTGTGAGAATTATGTCCTATAATTTTTAGCCCCAGATTTGCAACAGTAAGACCAGGAGGAAAAAGAGATAACTTTTCACATACTGTTTGTTATACTGCTGTTGCATGCTGAGATGCTTTTCTGCTCACCACGGTTGCAAAAAGTGATTATATGAGTTACTATATCCTTCTTGGCAGCTTGAACCAATCAGAGGTGGGTTTCCCAAAAAGCATCGTAGCACAAAGCTCATTGTTAAATTGTAGAGCGAGCATCACAATGAACTCTCTCATAGTTAAGATGCTCTTAGCGTTAAGAGGCTTTTGGGAAACCCACCCCTGACCATTCTCTGACCTCTCTTATCAACAAGGTGTTTCCACTCACAGAACTGTCGCTCACTCAATGTTTTTTGTTTTTCACACCACTCTGTGTAAACTCTAGAGACTGTTGTGTGTGAAAACCCCAGGAGATCGGCAGTTTCTGAAATACTCAAACCAGTCCATCTGGCTCAAACCAACACCCACGCCACAGTGAAAGTCACACTTTGAGATCACAGTTTTTCCCATTCTGATGTTTGAAGTGAATGTTAACTGAAGCTCTTAATTTGTATCTGCATGATTTTATGCATCGTGCTGCTGTCGAGGGATCGGCTGATTAGAGAACTGCATAAAACCACAGGTGGATGGGTGTTCCTAATAAAGTGGCCAGTGAGTGTACATGGTTTAGCTGAATACCCCGGTATGTATGGTTATGTGTGTGCAGGGTTAATGAAACCCAAACAGACCTGGTTTGAATTGAGCTACTGAGCAAGGGAGTGGATTGCCTTAACAAAGCCAATCAGATTAAAGTAGGTCTTCTGTCATCTAGGTCACCCTGTCCTATATACACTCGTCCCATGGAAAATCCTCAGCAGGAAAGATCAGGAAAGGCTGTTTACTTATTTCATAATTATACAGAAGAAATGTGAAAAGCAAGGATAAGTATGATGCAGTTATCATATGTATACACTGTATGGCAGAGTGACATCACTTTTGTCAGGTGGCCTAATATACACTCGCTCTTTATGCTGCGTTCATGGACGTTGGGGTTTTTTGGGGTCATGTTTGAAAGACCGCAACATCTGAGCACAAGGGTACAGTGGGTAATGTGATGTGCATTCTGATCATCTATATATTTTAGAGAAAAGAGCCTTTTGTCTGGTTTTGTTACACATCATGAACACCAGGTCCTATATTTAAACCAACAATTCAAAATAATTGCAAAAGACAGACAGAGTCAGTGTTTTATAAATTTGCTTTTTGGGTAGATTTATTTATTTATTTATTTATTTTTTGATGTCCCACCAAATTTCCAAACATGCATGTGTTTTGATATTTTGTGAGTCACAAAATGACAGGGGTAAATACAAGCTGGAATTAAAAGGGATTTTTGAAGGGTTAGCACCATTTGATTTACACAACATGCCTACCACTTTAAAGTGCAAATCACGGGTAAATTCAGGAGCAAGATCAATGTAATTCTCCTATTTTATATTAAACTTTGGTCAAATATCTGTAACATTCTGCATTCTCTGCAATTTTTTTACCTTGCGTAATACCAGAAAAATTCAGTTGAAATCAAGCCATTTGAGGCGAATTGGTCCGCCTCTGGATTTCCCGGGAAACATTGATTTTCATGACGTCGCGTGCAGGACGCCTCCCTCTGAATCCTACGTCAGCGCTGGTTTGTTTATGAGAAAACGACCTGGTGGTTTTCTGCAAATTTATTCAACATTATCACGTAATTATTAAAATGGTTAACAGATGTATCGTAGGAGGGTGTAGCAACACAAATCATGATGGGATTAGTACTCATCGTTTTCCAAAAGACCGGACAATAAGAGAGAAATGGGAGCGCTTGGTCTACACAGGCTGTGCACTGAAACCGTGCAAAGCTCGCGCAGCCCACTGGCGCTTCCGCAGGTGACGTCATGAATCTGGCTCCAGACTCCCTTGGGATTTTTCCAGACGCGTTTTGTTATTTTATTTATTTTTTCTTCTGTAGACAGATGGCCTTGTGCAAAATTACCCTTCTGGATGAGTGTGTAAAGGGACATACTTTCATATTAAAAAAAAAATGAAATTGGTCCAGAATATGCACTTTAAAGGTGCAAATCGTTTTTTTTTATTTTTATTGTGACACAAACAATAATTAAGATGAGAAAAAAAAAACAGAAATGTGGAGTGTGCATAGGTATTCACCCCCTTTCACATGAAACCCCTAAATACAACCCCGATTCCAAAAAAGTTGGGACAAAGAACAAATTGTAAATAAAAACGGAATGCAATGATGTGGAAGTTTCAAAATTCCATATTTTATTCAGAATAGAACATAGATGACATATCAAATGTTTAAGCTGAGAAAATGTATCATTTGAAGAGAAAAATTAGGTGATTTTAAATTTCATGACACCAACACATCTCAAAAAAGTTGGGACAAGGCCATGTTTACCACTGTGAGACATCCCCTTTTCTCTTTACAGCAGTCTGTAAACGTCTGGGGACTGAGGAGACAAGTTGCTCAAGTTTAGGGATAGGAATGTTAACCCTTTCTTGTGTAATGTAGGATTCTAGTTGCTCAACTGTCTTAGGTCTTTTTTGTCGTATCTTCCGTTTTATGATGCGCCAAATGTTTTCTATGGGTGAAAGATCTGGACTGCAGGCTGGCCAGTTCAGTACCCGGACCCTTCTTCTACGCAGCCATGATGCTGTAATTGATGCAGTATGTGGTTTGGCATTGTCATGTTGGAAAATGCAAGGTCTTCCCTGAAAGAGATGTCGTCTGGATGGGAGCATATGTTGCTCTAGAACCTGGATATACCTTTCAGCATTGATGGTGTCTTTCCAGATGTGTAAGCTGCCCATGCCACACGCACTAATGCAACCCCATACCATCAGAGATGCAGGCTTCTGAACTGAGCGCTGATAACAACTTGGGTCGTCCTTCTCCTCTTTAGTCCAAATGACACGGCGTCCCTGATTTCCATAAAGAACTTCAAATTTTGATTCGTCTGACCACAGAACAGTTTTCCACTTTGCCACAGTCCATTTTAAATGAGCCTTGGCCCAGAGAAGACGTCTGCGCTTCTGGATTATGCTTAGATACGGCTTCTTCTTTGAACTATAGAGTTTTAGCTGCCAATGGCGGATGGCACGGTGAATTGTGTTCACAGATAATGTTCTCTGGAAATATTCCTGAGCCCATTTTGTGATTTCCAATACAGAAGCATGCCTGTATGTGATGCAGTGCCGTCTAAGGGCCCGAAGATCATGGGCACCCAGTATGATTTTCCGGCCTTGACCCTTACGCACAGAGATTCTTCCAGATTCTCTGAATCTTTTGATGATCTTATGCACTGTAGATGATGATATGTTCAAACTCTTTGCAATTTTACACTGTTGAACTCCTTTCTGCTATTGCTCCACTATTTGTTGGCGCAGAATTAGGGGGATTGGTGATCCTCTTCCCATCTTTACTTCTGAGAGCCGCTGCCACTCCAAGATGCTCTTTTTATACCAAGTCATGTTAATGACCTATTGCCAATTGACCTAATGAGTTGCAATTTGGTCCTCCAGCTGTTCCTTTTTTGTACCTTTAACTTTTCCAACCTCTTATTGCCCCTGTCCCAACTTTTTTGAGATGTGTTGCTGTCATGAAATTTCAAATGAGCCAATATTTGGCATGAAATTTCAAAATGTCTCACTTTTGACATTTGATATGCTGTCTATGTTCTATTGTGAATACAATATCAGTTTTTGAGATTTGTAAATTATTGCATTCCGTTTTTATTTACAATTTGTACTTTGTCCCAACTTTTTTGGAATTGGGGTTGTAAGAGCTGGTCCAACCAATTCATTTCATAAGTCACATAATTAGTTGATTAAGATCCACCTGAGTACAATCAAAGTGTCACATGATCTGTCACATGATGTCTGTATAAATCAACCTGTTCTGGAAGGACCCTGACTCTGCAACACTACCAAGCAAGCAACATGAGAACCAAGGAGCACTCCAAACAGGTCAAAGACAAAGTTGTGGAGAAGTATAGATCAGGGTTGGGTTATAAAAAAAAAATCCCAAACTTTGAATACCCCAGGGAGCACCATTAAATCCATTATAGCAAAATGGAAAGAATACGGCACCACTACAAACCTGACAAGAGAAGGCCGCTCACCAAAGCTCACAGACCAGGCAAGGAGGGCATTAATCAGAGATGCAACAACGACACCAACGATAATGCTGAGGGAGCTGCAAAGATCCACAGCGGAGATGAGAGTATCTGTCCATAGGACCACTTTAAGCCATACACTCCATAGAGTGGGGCTATATGGAAGAGTGGCCAGAAAAAAAAATTGCTTAAAGAAAAAAATAAGAAAACATGTTTGGAGTTTGCTCAACAGCATGTGTCAGACTCCCCAAACACATGGAAGAAGATTCTCTGGTCAAATGAGACTAAAATTGAACTTTTTGGCCATCATGGGAAATGTCATGTGTGGCACAAACCCAACACCCTGAGAACACCATTCCTACAGTGAAGCATGGTGATGGCAGCATCATGCTGTGGGGATATTTTTCATCTGTAGGGACAGGAAAGCTGGTCAGGACTGAAGGAAAGATGGATGGCACTAAATACAGGGCAATTCTGGAGGAAAACCTGTTTGAGTTGGCCAGAGGTTTGAGACTGGGACGAAGGTTCTCATTCCAGCAGGACAATGACCCTAAACATACTGCTAAAGCTACATTGGAGTGGTTTTAAGGGAAACATTTAAATGTCTTGGAATGGCCTAGTCAAAGCCCAGACCTTAGTCCAATTGAGAATCTGTGGCATAACTTGAAGATTGCTGTACACCAACGCAATCCATCTAACTTAAAGGGGTTGGAGCAGTTTTGCCTTGAGGAATGGGCAAAAATCCCAGTGGCTAGATGTGCTAAGCTAATAGAGACATACCCCAAGAGACTTGCAGCTGTAATTGCAGCAAAAGGTGGCTCTACAAAGTATTGACTTTGGGGGGTGAATACCTATGCACACTCCAGATTTTTTTTTTCATCTTAATTATTGTTCATGTCACAATAAAAAAAACAATTTGCACCTTTAAAGTGGTAGGCATGTTGAGTAAATCAAATGGTGCTAACCCTCCAAAAATTCATTTTAATTCCAGCTTGTAATGCGACAAAACAGGACAAACACCAAGGGGGAGGAATACTTTTGCAAGACACTGTGTGTGGGATAATCCAACAGGTTTTTTTTTAAATGTGTGTAATTGTTGGTAAAGTGGTTTACTCTCAGGAGATGTTTATTTAACATTTATGGAAGGAGTCTCCAGTGTCAGCACTTTGTAACAATCAGATGTAAAGCTGTAGCTTTGTTTTCACCCCACGCTGGAGTCTTCAGGATGGAGGACTTTGGGCTTCTTAGAAACATGACAAGCTGTTTTTGTTTTTTTGTTTTTTTTCCTGGATGCTCCACAACATGAACTGTAACTGTAAATGAATATGATTTATGATTGTGTTCTATAATAAATAAAACTTTCTTAGTGTTAGAAACTTGCTGTGATATAACAAGGGTCACCCAGACATGCTATTCAGGAAAATAATCAACTTTCCTGGTGGTAACGGTAATGCAAATAATATTAAAGTAGCTCTTAGAGTTTTTATAAATAAACTTCAGACTAACAGAAACAGTTTGGGTAAAACTACTTACATTAGATGTTACACTGTTTTGCAAATTTGGTCATATAGTTCCTCCAGTACAGACAGTAACTACACATTACCTTATAGTTATGATCCCATATGTGACCATTTCATTTGAAAAGCAATTTTACCCCAGGTTACACTTCTAAGTCATGAAAATAAACTGAGTTTCCATGCATCCATTATCTGTAGCTGCTTATCCTTACAGGGTCGCAGGCAAGCTGGAGCCTATCCTAGCTGACTATGGGCGAGAGGTGGGGTACACCCTGGACAAGTTGCTAGGTCATCGCAGGGCTACCGAGTTTCTATTTTAGTCTTAATTAATCACTAAATGCCTGAGACCTAGCAATGGCTCATTAATACAGTTACTGTGGTGTTTTGTCACTGAAACAAATTGCTGCTATTTTCACCATTGAAAAAAAAAACAACTATGAATGCTTTCATTTCCTTTTAGTACAGCACTAATGCTCGGCTGCATGTTAGGACTTCACATCACAACAATGCCTACATAGTAAGGCCATGTACGTCCACTATTACTGCTGTTTTAGCAGCATATAAATTTAAGTGGTTTAGAGAATAGACAAATTAGTCAAATAAATAAAACTACAGTATCTCATGATACTTTAAAATGCATGTTGTGAGGAAGACATTGGATATGAAATTTGTATACGCTATTTAATTTATCTTACTGTTTTATATCACTATATGGCTTTACTCTGGCTTGAAATGTGAGGTTTTAAATATGTGTGAATTTATTATATTGATTTACTACATTTAAAGTAAATGATTAGTTTAACATTGTAACATAAATTTTTAACATCAATTTAAAAAATAAGGCAACAAAATATTCAACATGGGGTAAATTCTTCAAGACAGAATTTTTGAAGCCCCCACACATGAAAAATAAAGGCTTAAATCTACAACTCTGATTCCAAAAAAGTTGGGATGCTGTGTAAAATGTAAATAAAAACAGAATGCATTGATTTGCAAATCTTTTTCAACCTAAATTCAGTTGAATACAATACAAAGACAAGATATATAATGTTGACACTGATAAATTTTATTTATTTATTTTTTAAATATACACTCATTCTGGATTTAATGCCTGCAATACATTACAAAAAAGTTGGGACAGGGCAACAAAAGACTGGAAAAGTTATGGAATTGTAAACACACACACACACACACACACACACACACACACACACACACACACACACACACACACACACCTGTTTGGAACATTCTACAGGTAAACAGGTTAATTGGTAGTTGGAAAGGATCAGTTCTTCTCAAGTACACTGCAAAAAATGATATCTTAGCAAGTGAAAATATCTTGAAAATACTTGAAATGATCTAGCATTTTCTATTAGAAGAATACAAGACACCAATTCTGAGATTATTAAACCTAGTTCGAGATTGCAACCAACTTATTCTAAGATGTCTTATCAAGTAAAAATATCTGTCCATGCAGCAAGATAATTTCACTATTATTAAGTAACTTTCTGCTCAAATTCACTTTTCAATTTTTTGCAGTGTAAGGATCGTGTGAGGTTCACCACTTTGTGAAAAACTGTGTGGGCAAATAGTCCAACAGTTTAAGAACAACATTTCTCAATGCAAAATTGCAAGAATTTAGGGATTTCATGATCGACAATCCATCATCAAAAGATTGAGAGAATCCAGGGAAATCTCTGCATGTAAGGGACAAGGTCGAAAACCAACATTGAACACCTGTGACCTTCAATCCCTCAGGCGGCACTGCATTAAAAGTCGACATGACTGTATAAAGGATATTACTATATGGGCTCGGGAACACTTCAGAAAATCGTTGTCAGTAAACACAGTTCATTGCTGCGTCTAGTATACAAAACGAAAGCCTTATATCAACAACATCCAGAAACACCGACAAGTTCTCTCAGCTTGAGCTCATCTGAAATGGACTGACACAAAATGGAAAAGTGTGTTATGGTCCACATTTGGAATTGTTTTTGGAAATTATGGACCTTGTGTCTTCCGGAATGAAGAAGAAAAGGACCGTCCAGGTTGTTACCAGGACAAAGTTCAAAAGCCAGCATCTGTGATGGTATGGGGGTGTGTAAGTGCCCATGGTATGGGTAACTTGCACATCTGTGAAGGCACTATTAACGCTGAAGGCTACATACAGGTTTTGGACCAAAATATGCAGCCATCCAGACAATATCTTTCTCAGGGATGTTTCTGCTTATTCCAGCAAGACAATGCCAAGCCACATTATGTATGTGTTACAACAGTTTGGATTTGTAGTAATAGAGTGCAGGTGCTAAACTGCCTCCTATTGAAAATGTGTGGCACATTATGAAGTGCAAAATACAACGGAGACCCTGGACTATTGAGCAACTGAAATTGTATATGAAACAAGCACGGAAAAGAATTTCACTTACAAAACTTAAATTATTCTCCTCAGTTCCAAACCATTTACCAAGTGTTGTTAAAAGACAACGTGATGTAACACAGTGGTAAACATGCCCCTGTTGCAACTTTTTTGGAACGTGTTGAAAATATCAAATTCAGAATGAATGTTTATTTACAAACAAAAAAACAATAATTTATCAATTTGAACATTAAATATTCTGTCTTTGTATTATATTCAATTGGATATAGGTTGAAAAGGATCTGCAATTAATTGTATTCTATTTATTTATTTATTTATTTTATGTTTTACACAGGGTCCCAACTTTTTTGGAATCAGGATTGTAGAACCCTGCAACATTTTTACTCATATAAAAATGTTTTTTTTTAAATAAATAACTTTGTCTTAATATGTGTTCAAAACCATGCAAAACATTATAACAACAAACAAACAAACAAACAAACAAACAAACAAACAAACCCTTCTGCAGGTTGCAGTGTCTAACTGCTTAACTGGTTCTGTTTGTCATCACCTCATTTATAAAATTGCAATGTTTAATTCGAAGGATCTATTTGTCTCATTTTTATTTCAGGTTCAGACACTGAAATTAAGGCTCTATTAATTCGAGACAGTTTGATTAAGTATCTCTGTGTAAATCTCAGCTCTCTTTGTCTCACCCTCTTTTCGTTTCACTTCAACATGGCCACTGGAGTTGGCAGTTTAATTCTATGGTGCATCTTCGCACTCATATCTGTCAGTGAGTCGCTGCATAATTAGCTGTGAATATCTGCACAGGTTTCCATGGTGCAGCATCCTCTCTTTGCAAAGAGGCCAGCCCACACACACACACACACACACACACACAGAGTGCAGAGCTGAAGCTTTAGCACGTTATTATGATTATCACCTTCTACTGCGGGTTTGGCATGTCCTAACACACTGTGTGGCTGCCAAAGTGACTGAGAAATTTGGCCCTAAGGCTCAGCAGTCGGGAAAACTGCTGCATGGCACGCTTTCTAACAGGTGATCTGTGCAGAGGCATATTTGGGTTCTTTAAACAATTTCTGCTCCTTATGTAGGACAGTCTATTTCCCATCAGCTGTGCAAAAACAAGGCCCTGAAATGGACTGCAGTGTTTCAGTTCTGAAAGCCACACCAACCACCCACATTTTTATCTTGCGATTTGTCAGATTTTGAGATGATATGCGTGAGCTACTGCAATTTTCTTTCTTTCCTTTCTTTGTTTGATAGTCTTTGATCCCATCTGGTTGTTCACGCCATTGGACCGGGCCAGGAAGGAGATTCTGAGTCTGTATCCTGTGTTTCTCTTAGCAGTGCTGTTTTTGGCTATGAATATGCAACATAACCTTCTTTTGCATTCTCTCTCTCTCTCTCTCTCTCTCTCTCTGCCGTTCTGTTGCACTCCTTCTCTCTTTGCAACATTTTGGCTTTTCAGCCTACAGATGAGCTTCCATTGAAGCAGTGAGTGGGCGTCTGAAGCGGGAGTGCGTTCTCTGCGGAGAGAGAGTAAGGGCTTATGGTTATGCTCTGCTGCAGGGATGCAGCATAGAGGCAATTTTAATGGTAGACCTGAGCTGCAGTGTTCAGGTTCTTTCGCATGTTTTTCTCCTTGGTCACTCACTCGCTCACACACTCGCTCACCTCAGACTCATCGCTGTTCAGAGCTAAGGAATAATCTTGAGCAGTCTTATACTCAGCTTTCAGTTGCTGCCATTAGATTCAGTGAACTAAGTAAGAACTAAAACATGTAGGGGCATTCTGATACAGGAAAATAAATCAACTAAGGAGGATTGTGATGCGGTGTGACACAAGTTCGAGTTACTGTTACCACCCTGAAGTTGATTATTTTCCAATAACAACATCTCCCAAAGTCCTTTGTTCCTCTTATATCTCAGGAATTTGTGAGCAGTTACATTTTGAATTAAGTTAAGAATGGTGTATAATTTTTATCCATTTATAGTTACATTTAGTGTTGTGAAACTCAATAACCTGTCTCTTTTTCTCTTTTGAATTTAATAAAACAAACAAAAGCAGCTGATCGTGTTATAGACAAACTGCAAAGCCTTCCATCATCCGTCCTGAAGACTTTAAGATGATGGTCAGATTTACAGACCTAAAGTTACAGCTTTATCTCTGACTGACAAACCACTGACACTAGAGATTTCTTCCAAAAATGCTAAATAAATCTGCTCACAGAAAATAATCATATAACAATTAATAAATATGTTTTTTAAAAATCTGGTTATGTGGTATGTCCATGGGTCCCTGTGTAAGTTGTTACTAAAGAAACATTAATGTATTAATGATTTACACTGCAGCCATAACTACTGTCCAAGACATGTTGTTTAGTCAAAATTATTCAATACCTCAATACCTTCTGACCAATCAGGACTGAGTATTCAGCAGCACATTATATATATTGGACACATACACTCACTGGCCACTTTAACAGGAACTTGTTCTTGATTCTAAGATTCCTGTTCTTGGCTGCAGGAGTGGAACCCAATGTGGTCGTCTGCTGTTGCATGCTGAGATGCTTTTCTGCTCACCATGGTTGTAAAGAGTTGCTATGAGTTACTATATCCTTCCTGGCAGCTTGAACCAAACTGACCATTTTCCTCTGACCTCTCTTTTCAACAAGGCATTTGTTTCCACCCACAGAACCGTCACTCATTCAGTGTTTTTTGTTTTTCGCACCATTCTTATAAACTCTAGAGACTGTTGCGTGTGAAAACCCCAGGAGATCAGCAGTTTCTGAAATACTCAAACCAGCCCATCTGGCTCCAACAGCCACACCACAGTGAAAGTCATACTTTGAGATCACAATTTTTCCCATTCTAATGTTTGAACACTGACTGAAGCTCTTGATTTGTATCTGCATGATTTTATGCATTGTGCTGCTGTCAAGGGATTGGCCGATTAGAGAACTGTATAAAACAGCAGGTGTATGGGTGTTCCTAATGAAGTGGCCAGTGAGTATGTATGTATACACAAACGCCTTACAGTGCAACCCAGACACATCATTAGTGATGTAACCTGGGGCCATCGGGTGTTTCGGGTCTTTCAACATCATACACCCTCGCCCAGGTGACCCAGCCAGAGGTGATCAGTCCCTGACTTGTGTCTGGGTCACTTGTGTAGTCCACAGATCGCCCCATTTGATCCACAGCCATCTGGATGCTTTCTCCACAGCATCTGTGATGTTCTTGATGGCTTTCTTGTTGTGCAGTCCTCTAATCCCCAACAGTTTCAGGGCTCTGGAGATTGACTGGCCGGTGAATCCACGGCAGCCGGCCTCAGTGGGGTAGCAGTAGGTTCTCCATCCCCCGCTATGGCATTCACCTGCAAGCTCCTGATATTTGGCCCTCTTCCTCTCGAAGGCCTCTACCATCCGGTCTTCCCAGGGCACAGTCAGTTCCAGCAAGACCACCTGCTTTGATGCTTTGGACATGAAAACAATGTCCAGCCTGAGCATGGCCACTGCAATGTGTGTGTGTGTGTGTGTGTGTGTGCAAGGCTCGAAATTCGCAGTGGTCCGGTCGCCCGAGGCGACTTAATTTGTCATTTGGCAGGTAATTCCTGTCACTAGCCAGCCCGGCTAGCTAGTTGAAAATAAAAATATATATATATGAAGCGAAGATTCAGACACACCATCAACTAAAGCCGCCACATATTAAGCGCGTGCCGTGTCTGTGTTAATCAGTGTGTTTATCGGCTGGACGGAAACTACCGAAGAATTACGAATCATATCGTGTACGAGTCAGGCTGTCATTTTTTCACTACTGCGCATGCATATAACGCATCTCGTTGAATATCGCGGTAATCACGTGTAGTATTGGACCAGGTGGGTGGAGCACAGAAGCACGGCAGGCCAGAACTGAGTTCTCAATGAACTATTTATTGCTAGCTTTTCAGCCTTTGATCACTTCCCAGCCGCACGTGCGCGCACACACACACACACACACACACACACACACACACACACACACACACACACGTGTTCTGGTTGGGGAGAGCTCCCTTTCTCTGCTCTCCTCTTCTTTTAAAGGGCGCAGTCACTGGGGAAGACACACAAACACAGGTTAATCCCCATCAGGTGCAATGATTCCATCACTTACCTTCCCTGACTCCGCCCTCCATTCACAGACTGACGCTTGGCCATGCCCCCGCTGCCACATCACGTTATCAAATTCAATAGATGTGGCCACATTATCGCCCATTTAAACACGTGTTTTTTTTGTTGTTTACATCTACATCTGCCAAAGCTACGTTGCAATGTGTAATTTTCTGAAAGGTGTACAGAAACCGCCAGAGACGGGGACAAAGTGACCTCGGTCTGAAGAGGAGAAAAAGACCGCTGATAAAGCATACGAGAAGCAGAAATGACAAAGGACTTATAAGCAAACGTGGGAGCAGGGTAGGCCTTGGGTGTGATACGATTTTTATGGAATAATTAATTTTTTTCAAGTTGATTCCTAGTCAATATGAAGCTCCTAATGCTTTCTCTCTCATAAATGGTTAAATACAGAAAGCATGTTGGACATATTTTGGGTGCTATTGTCATGATAGTAAGTATATTTGTTTTCAATACTCATACACCAAGTTGCCAACTTTTCCAATATATTATTATCTGTTGATATTATATTATGGTGCTCTGTATTGTTCTCATTTATGTATTTAACAACAGTATCAAAATACTCGGGTCTTGAAATAAATGCACATTAGTCATGAACAGTGGTAACTACTCTCTTTTGCGTTATTTTTGACAGAAGTAAAATTCATACATGAACAAATTTTGGCTAGTTGATTTTCTGTTTGGCTAGTTACTTTGGAAGGTAACTAGTCCGGCTGGCTGGTGAAAAAATATACGAATTTCGAGCCCTGGTGTGTGTGTGTGTGTGTGTATATATATATATATATATATATGTATGACACCATATGTCATCTCTTAGGACTAAGGTCCTAATTGGTTCTCCATATTGGTTTCAGCTCTAAGTGCTTATGATGTGCCAACTTTCCCCTTTTGCATCAAACTTCAGTTGACCACAGTGGGAAAACAACCCACCATCTTTCAATTCATGGCTCCTTATTAAAACACTCTGGAGCCAGCCTGGTCGTAGGAGGAGAGGCAAGTAAATGAGAGGCAAGAGAGCGGAGTAATGTGACTGGAATGCATAGTGATTCCCCTCACATCTCTCTCCTTCCATCGCCCTTCTCTGTTGTGGCATTTAAATTGAAAAATTTTCACACAGTTTCAGAAGCAACAGGATGTGCAAAAAGACTCATTATTACTTATTCCATATTCACTCATCAATTTGGCAGAAGCAGAGCTTGCACAGTTTACATGGTACTCAGATATTCATAGATTGCATGAATATTCATAGCTGGTTTGAATAACAGAGGCTGTATGGTATGTGGGGTAGAAATCTCTCTATACGTGAAGACTTCAGTGCTTTCTATCACGACACTTTTAAACGCTTGATTTTGATTGTTCAGAAGATGTGCATTAATTCGCTGTGACCGTAAGGTTTCCAGCAAATTTCCAGCTGCAAGATTCATATTTATGTGCTCTTTAGTAACTTATACAGGGACTTGTATGGTAGAGCTAACACATTTTCAAAACGTACTTGTGTATTTGTTGATGTGGTGGAGTTTTCTTTGAAGTAGTGTTTACTTAGTGCTTTGGGAAGTGTCATCATGTAAAATTAATTTTGTTTATCACTATGGGGCAGCACGGTGGTGTAGCAGTTAGCAATGTCAACTCACAGCAAGAAGGTTCTGGGTTTGAGCCCAGTGGCAAACAGGGGCCTTTCTGTGTGGAGTTTGCATGTTCTCCCCGTGTCCGTGTGGGTTTCCTCCGGGTGCTCCGGTTTCCCCCACAGTCCAAAGACATGCAGGTTAGGTTAATTGGTGGCTCTAAATTGACCATAGGTGTGAACGTGAGTGCGAATGGTTGTTTGTCTCTGTGTGTCAGCCCTGTGATGACCTGGCGACTTGTCCAGGGTGTACCCCGCCTCTCACCCATAGTCAGCTGGGATAGGCTCCAGCTTGCCTGCGACCCTGCACAGGATAAGCAACTACAGATAATGGATGGTTTTTCACTTTGGGAAAGTGTTTGTGGTTTCTCTATAACATGACAAGCTGTATTTCTTTTTCAACTTGTTAACTTCAAGAGACATAAACAAGAAAGACTGGTGCGGGAATGACTGTTTATAACATCCATAAAAAAAGTTATAACAAGAACTAAGCTGCTTCATGGATGCTCTATGAAATATTAAACATAACTATATTGTCTAAATAAAAAGCATGACATTCTTTCATTGAGAAAAATTGTAATCATTGGGGGCGGCGCGGTGGTGTAGTGGTTAGCGCTGTCGCCTCACAGCAAGAAGGTCCTGGGTTCGAGCCCCGGGGCCGGCGAGGGCCTTTATGTGCGGAGTTTGCATGTTCTCCCCGTGTCCGCGTGGGTTTCCTCCGGGTGCTCCGGTTTCCCCCACAGTCCAAAGACATGCAGGTTAGGTTAACTGGTGACTCTAAATTGACCGTAGATGTGAATGTGAGTGTGAATGGTTGTCTGTGTCTATGTGTCAGCCCTGTGATGACCTGGCGACTTGTCCAGGGTGTACCCCGCCTTTCGCCCGTAGTCAGCTGGGATAGGCTCCAGTTTGCCTGCGACCCTGTAGAAGGATAAAGCGGCTAGAGATAATGAGATGAGATGAATGAATGTAATCATTGGCAGATTTTTTGCAGTATAAGATGTATGAGAAAATAATCAGCTTTGCATCACACTACACTGTCCTTGAGTAGCCTGTTTTCCTATAGCATCACACCATTCGTGTTTCTTTTGTACTTGTGGCAATTTTCATGGGTAATGTATACATGTAAAAGCATAAATTTCTTAAGTTTAGTCTGAGATACTTTCTGTTCTTCACCACGTCACGCCATAGTCACATAATACATCAATGCTTTCTTTTTAGAGAATACATCATCAACAGTCCCCCATCGAGAGTGCATCAACGGTCAGACATGACTTAGTCATTTAGAATTATAAAACAGCTTTATATCTAATTTCCATAGTGGTGCGTGTGTTAAATTAATTCCCTTCGATAAGATAAGATGAATATGTGTTGTGTGTGACACTCTTGAACATTATCTCTGGAACAAACCAGACTTGTGATGATCTAATGAGTGTCTCGGCTTAGAAAATGGGAAGCGCCATTCAGCCCATTGGATCAGACTCTGTTACTAATCATAAGAACTTGAAATATATGTCTAATCATCTCTCTGATACCTGGCAAATGCACTACCATCAGCACTGCCATGCAGCAGCTCTACTTAACTAGCAGTAACATCATCCCAGTCTCTGTGAAATGAGCGAGAGAAATTTGATGTTGATTTTCCCTCTCATTAAGTCCTTCCCTAACGAGTAATGTTTGACCAGCAAATACCATCTGTTAATGATTTTTGGCGCTGCTTAATGTGTGCTGTTTTATAGAAGATAATGAGGCCACCGAAATGATCAAGGCTGGGGATTTGTTTGCACGGAACTGGAAATTGTAGCCTGGTCAACTGGGTCTTGCTTAATCTTTCTGTGAAATCTGGTCTTTCTACGATGACCAAGCATTTCTCTGTACTGCTCATCTGCTTTTCTGAAAGGGCAACCCTTTGTTTCAAGATTTGAAGTACAACCTTTAAGTGTTCCCCAATGGAACAACAGCCAAAGAACCCATTAGACTGCTAGTTGGAATCTTATTTCTAATTCATTCTTAGAATTAAGCGTAGCCCAGGGGCTCTTGTTTAGTTTTATGAAGAGGTTGATGTGGAACATTTTCTTCAAGTGAACTCCTTTCTTCAGTCTTTATGTGCTCCCCAGACAAATTGAAAGACCCTTTTGGATACTATTTGGAACCATTTTTCTGAAATGGTATGTTTCTGAACATCACAATCCTGGATAGCTTTCTAAAGGAGTTCTACATTTACTCTTTTTTGGGGTAACCACCTGTCATAGGGTTCCATATAGAACTTTTAAAGGAGAACTGAAGGCAAATTTTTTATAATCAAAATTCTGTTTCTCATTTTATTAAATATAGGAACGCATTTTTGATAGCTATTTTGTCACTGCTATAGCAAGTTATGAGTGTTTGAAATATGCTATGTAATATATCAGTCCATATGTCAAAGCAATGGCCGTAAACGAGATTCGTTGAGACCTGTGCGAGACATTGTAGGACGGAAGTAAAACGTACAGCAGAAATCAAAGTGACCAATATCTGCTGACGTTGTCAAAAGACGCACACGCCCTCCTTCGAATGCTGATGTAATCAAGCTGGAAGTTTTGTTTGTTTTGATAGCAATCAGGAAAGTTTGAAAAAAGTAGGCAGTAATCGTCATTTAAACTCGTTTTTGTGCAATATTTCATTTGGAAAACAGTTCATTTGTTGGAATAAATGTGACACAAAATGCCGAGGACACCTGGCTGACATGTCATGTTTCAAAGTCTCGCACAAGTCTCGTGAAGATCGTGCAGATAAGTGACGCCTGCCGTGGACCAAACGAACTACATTCAACATGGCTAAAAACCGAATAGGCCAATAAGTAGAATATTTAATTGCAATTAGTTGCCAATACGAGTCACGATATAAGGTTACTAAAACTGAAAACGTAATTGAATAACATGTTAATTAAGAAATAAAGCAAGTTTAAAAATGACTTCAGTTCTCCTTTAAGGTTCTCCAAAGGGACAAACCGTAGAGCATCAAAAGTGCTAGTTGGAATACAACCCCGATTCGAAAAAAGTTGGGACAAAGTACAAATTGTAAATAAAAACGGAATGCAATGATGTGGAAGTTTCAAAATTCCATATTTTATTCAGAATAGAACATAGATGACATATCAAATGTTTAAACTGAGAAAATGTATCATTTAAAGAGAAAAATTAGGTGATTTTAAATTTCATGACAACAACACATCTCAAAAAAGTTGGGACAAGGTCATGTTTACCACTGTGAGACATCCCCTTTTCTCTTTACAACAGTCTGTAAACGTCTGGGGACTGAGGAGACAAGTTGCTCAAGTTTAGGGATAGGAATGTTAACCCATTCTTGTCTAATGTAGGATTCTAGTTGCTCAACTGTCTTAGGTCTTTTTTGTCGTATCTTTCATTTTATGATGCGCCAAATGTTTTCTATGGGTGAAAGATCTGGACTGCAGGCTGGCCAGTTCAGTACCCGGACCCTTCTTCTACGCAGCCATGATGCTGTAATTGATGCAGTATGTGGTTTGGCATTGTCATGTTGGAAAATGCAAGGTCTTCCCTGAAAGAGACGTCGTCTGGATGGGAGCGTATGTTGCTCTAGAACCTGGATATACCTTTCAGCATTGATGGTGTCTTTCCAGATGTGTAAGCTGCCCATGCCACACACACTAATGCAACCCCATACCATCAGAGATGCAGGCTTCTGAACTGAGCGCTGATAACAACTTGGGTCGTCCTTCTCCTCTTTAGTCCGAATGACACGGCGTCCCTGATTTCCATAAAGAACTTCAAATTTTGATTCGTCTGACCACAGAACAGTTTTCCACTTTGCCACAGTCCATTTTAAATGAGCCTTGGCCCAGAGAAGACGTCTGCGCTTCTGGATCATGCTTAGATACGGCTTCTTCTTTGAACTATAGAGTTTTAGCTGGCAACGGCGGATGGCACAGTGAATTGTGTTCACAGATAATGTTCTCTGGAAATATTCCTGAGCCCATTTTGTGATTTCCAATACAGAAGCATGCCTGTATGTGATGCAGTGCCGTCTAAGGGCCCGAAGATCACGGGCACCCAGTATGGTTTTCCGGCCTTGACCCTTACGCACAGAGATTCTTCCAGATTCTCTGAATCTTTTGATGATATTATGCACTGTAGATGATGATATATTCAAACTCTTTGCAATTTTACACTGTCGAACTCCTTTCTGATATTGCTCCACTATTTGTCGGCGCAGAATTAGGGGGATTGGTGATCCTCTTCCCATCTTTACTTCTGAGAGCCGCTGCCACTCCAAGATGCTCTTTTTATACCTAGTCATGTTAATGACCTATTGCCAATTGACCTAATGAGTTGCAATTTGGTCCTCCAGCTGTTCCTTTTTTGTACCTTTAACTTTTCCAGCCTCTTATTGCCCCTGTCCCAACTTTTTTGAGATGTGTTGCTGTCATGAAATTTAAAATGAGCCAATATTTGGCATGAAATTTCAAAATGTCTCACTTTCGACATTTGATATGTTGTCTATGTTCTATTGTGAATACAATATCAGTTTTTGAGATTTGTAAATTATTGCATTCCGTTTTTATTTACAATTTGTACCTTGTCCCAACTTTTTTGGAATTCGGGTTGTAAATAAATAAATAATAAAACCCCCAATATTAATTATTTTTTAAATTAGAATTATAAGTACATCAGTGTTTCTTTGGGTGGTTAATGGTTTAACTTTACGAAGAGTTTCTTGGAACTTTTTTGAATAGTCGACCCCTGTTATAAGATTATACATAGCACCTTTATGGGTTCCCTAAAAATTGCAGAATCTGCAGGGTGCTATTGAGGCCCTTTTTGCCTAAAATGGTGCCTGTTTCTGAAACTGAATTCCTAGGACAAGTGCATTCGTCAAGGATTTTTTTTGGGGGGATGGTCATTGTTTGTAGCTTTCTAAAAGATTTCTACTTTTATCTTTGTTATAGGGTTCGACATATAGTTCACTGGGTGGATGAACCTAAGAACCCTTTAGGGAGCTAACTGGAATTTAAAAAAAAAATACATTTCTTAAGATTGCTTGAACATCAAGTCAGGGTTTCTTGCAGTATTTAGTATTTTAGCTTTGTAGAGAGGTTCAGTGTGGAACCTTTTCTTACAACCCTGATTCCAAAAAAGTCGGGACAAAGTACAAATTGTAAATAAAAACAGAATGCAATAATTTAGAAATCTCAAAAAACTGATGTTGTATTCACAATAGAACATAGACAACATATCAAATGTCGAAAGTGAGACATTTTGAAATTTCATGCCAAATATTGGCTCATTTGAAATTTCATGACAGCAACACATCTCAAAAAAGTTGGGACAGGGGCAATAAGAGGCTGGAAAAGTTAAAGGTACAAAAAAGGAACAGCTGGAGGACCAAATTGCAACTCATTAGGTCAATTGGCAATAGGTCATTAACATGACTAGGTATAAAAAGGGCATCTTGGAGTGACAGCAGCTCTCAGAAGTAAAGATGGGAAGAGGATCACCAATCCCCCTAATTCTCATCTCATTATCTCTAGCCGCTTTATCCTGTTCCACAGGGTCGCAGGCAAGCTGGAGCCTATCCCAGCTGACCACGGGCGAAAGGCGGGGCACACCCCGGACAAGTCACCAGGTCATCACAGGGCTGACACAGACAACCATTCACACTCACATTCACATCTACGGTCAATTTAGAGTCATCAGTTAACCTAACCTGCATGTCTTTGGACTGTGGGGGAAACCGGAGCACCCGGAGGAAACCCACGCGGACACGGGGAGAACATGCAAACTCCGCACAGAAGGCCCTCGCCGGCCACAGGGCTCGAACTCGGACCTTCTTGCTGTGAGGCGACAGCGCTAACCACTACACCACCGTGCCACCCTCCCCCTAATTCTGTGCCGACAAATAGTGGAGCAATATCAGAAAGGAGTTCAACAGTGTAAAATTGCAAAGAGTTTGAACATATCATCATCATCTACAGTGCATAATATCAAAAGATTCAGAGAATCTGGAAGAATATCTGTGCATAAGGGTCAAGGCCGGAAAACCATACTGGGTGCCCGTGATCTTCGGGCCCTTAGACGGCACTGCATCACATACAGGCATGCTTCTGTATTGGAAATCACAAAATGGGCTCAGGAATATTTCCAGAGAACATTATCTGTGAACACAATTCACTGTGCCATCCACCGTTGCCAGCTAAAACTCTATAGTTCAAAGAAGAAGCCGTATCTAAACATGATCCAGAAGCGCAGATGTCTTCTCTGGGCCAAGGCTCAATTAAAATGGACTGTGGCAAAGTGGAAAACTGTTCTATGGTCAGACGAATCAAAATGTGAAGTTCTTTATGGAAATCAGGGACGCCGTGTCATTTGGACTAAAGAGGAGAAGGACGACCCAAGTTGTTATCGGCGCTCAGTTCAGAAGCCTGCATCTCTGATGGTATGGGGTTGCATTAGTGCATGTGGCATGGGCAGCTTACACATCTGGAAAGACACCATCAATGCTGAAAGGTATATCCAGGTTCTAGAGCAACATATGCTCCCATCCAGATGACGTCTCTTTCAGGGAAGACCTTGCATTTTCCAACATGACAATGCCAAACCACATACTGCGTCAATTACAGCATCATGGCTGCGTAGAAGAAGGGCCCGGGTACTGAACTGGCCAGCCTGTAGTCCAGATCTTTCACCCATAGAAAACATTTGGCGCATCATAAAATGGAAGATATGACAAAAAAGACCTAAGACAGTTGAGCAACTAGAATCCTACATTAGACAAGAATGGGTTAACATTCCTATCCCTAAACTTGAGCAACTTGTCTCCTCAGTCCCCAGACGTTTACAGACTGTTGTAAAGAGAAAAGGGGATGTCTCACAGTGGTAAACATGACCTTGTCCCAACTTTTTTGAGATGTGTTGTTGTCATGAAATTTAAAAATCACCTAATTTTTCTCTTTAAATGATACATTTTCTCAGTTTAAACATTTGATATGTCATCTATGTTCTATTCTGAATAAAATATGGAATTTTGAAACTTCCACATCATTGTATTCTGTTTTTATTTACAATTTGTACTTTGTCCCAACTTTTTTGGAATCGGGATTGTAAAAGGAAACTAAATGGGTTTTAAATATAATTTTTAAGGGTTCCCCAGGGGGACAAACTAACGGGCCTTTAGGGTGTGATTTAAGATTTTTTCTAAATCAGTACCTGTTTCTGAACCTGAACATTCCTAAAACTCCTAGAACATCCATCCATTATCTGTAGCCGCTTATCCTGTGCAGGGTCGCAGGCAAGCTGGAGCCTATCCCAGCTGACTATGGGCGAGAGGTGGGGTACACCCTGGACAAGTCGCCAGATCATCGCAGGGCTGACACAGAGACAGACAACCATTCACACTCACATTCACACCTATGGTCAATTTAGAGTCACCAGTTAACCTAACCTGCATGTCTTTGGACTGTGGGGGAAACCGGAGCACCCGGAGGAAACCCACGCGGACACGGGGAGAACATGCAAACTCCACACAGAATGGCCCTCGTCGGCCGCTGGGCTCAAACTCAGAACCTTCTTGCTGTGAGGCGACAGTGCTAACCACTACACCACCGTGACTCCTAGAACAAGTTATTATTATTATTATTATTACAGTATGTTAACATTGAAACTTGGACGGTTTTCTTAAAGGGCAACCCCCTATTATAGGATTCTACATATAACCTCAGAATCAAGGATAACTCAGGAGTTCTTTGGTGTTTAATGAAGACATTCTATATGGAACATTTTCTTAAAGTAAAACCCTCAGTTGTCAGATCCTACAGATAACCTTTAAGGACTACCCAGAGTCTCAAACTTTTTAGGGTGCTAAATGTTACCTTTCCAAAGTGAAACCTGAGCTAGGATATGATGATATAATATCGCATTATGTTGTGATAATTATACCGTCCACATGCAAAGCAGTTATGCTCACAGTGTCAATAACAGTGTTAGCCTACAAGATTCTTAAAATATTAGCTGCCTCGCTTTTCTTCTGACTAAACGATTTACCATTTTCCCTTTATTCTGGCTAACCCATTAAACATTGACGGTATTGTTCAAGGGTTTCCCTGAAGGCAAACTATTCATTCAGTACATTGAGACTAATAGGAAAGGTATGCAAATATAGGCATGATTAATGTAACCTCAGCCCACCAACATGTCCTGGGTGTGTAAAGGGTTAAAAGGATGATTGCATCAGAGCTCCCACATCAACCATTACCTCTGTTTCAATGATGAATCTGTGTTTCGGCTGGATTGTTCCATTTGTGAGAGGCGATATTACGCCCTCAGATGGCCAGCCTTTTTTCCTTTTTTTTTTTTTTTTAAATGTATGAAAAGCTGTCGTCTCTCAAACTATATTTTTGCCAGTATTTGATCTTTGGAAAAAAAAACTGAAGCAAATTTTTATTATAGATATTTGGGGATAGAGGCCTGATGAATGAACCTGATGAATTTGATGTGACGTATGGATTAATAAGAGTTTTCTCTCTTCATCTTCAGTCTGGAGTGCACCAATAAGCTTTGACGAATACATAACATGTCCTTGTCATGTCCACCTTAGAATATATGGAACATTTCAGTATTGTGGGTCACGCATACTGTACTAGACCGTACTGGGCACCGAGCAGAGTATGAAGACAGTTACACTAAAAAATGGCAAACAGGTTTTGGGTATTAAAAGAGGCATTACCAAAAACTACGCCATTGGTGTGTAAACTGGATATTCAACAAGGTTTCAATTTCATATCAGCCTTTTTCAACTAAAAGCAGTACTGGTACTGTTTCCTGAAACAGAAACAGTAGTTATTTGATTAACTGACCTCCAAGATGGTATGTGAACCTCTATACTGAAGTGTTAACCATAATTTTAGTCAGTAACCACTGAAAAACATGCCTTTAACAATAACTGACAGTAGCTTGAGTGTAAATATTAATAAACTGAAAAGATGAGCAGGAACATGATGAAGATCTGCAGTGCTGGAGAATCAGCAGTATACTGTCCATCTCTGTCCATCTCTGCTCAGTAGATGGAGCCATGGCTGCATTTTGAAATCACCATCATGTCTGTTTTTGCTTTTTTTTGTTGTAGACGTTATCTGCATTATGATACCTGTGTGAAAATATCATCCACAATGATGTACTTGCTTATTTGCTGCTTTTGAGATTGCGTGAAACATATCAGCTCTGTCCCGCTTCAGCATCTTATTGCCTCTAAATAGAGTAATGAAAAGTCAGAGCCTCGGCGTTTCACAGATCAAATTCATTCAGTGCAGTAAAAACAATTCCTCATAGTAGCCTGTAAAGTGGTTCTTTCATGTTAAAAGTGAGTGCTTTTGTGGGCCTCGTCATAATTTGCATGCTCTTGGCATTCTACTGTAGGTGATAAACTGACAGAACTTTAATGCACATCCGCTGTCTTGCACTTTCTCCCCCGTTCCCTGCAGTTTCCATGGCAACTCTGTGCAGCATGGCCGCATTTCGGCCCACTCAGGCAGCGCCGTTCGCTGTGGAAGTCACGAATAAAACGTAGTCTCTGTGCACCTCATCGTGAGCACTGCAGCACACGCTCGGGCATTTCCGCCTGACCCCATGCACTTAATCAGCTCTTCCAGACATTTATCTCTCTCCCTCTCTGTCCTCTTCTTTTTCCGGTCTGGGGAAGCAGTCCTAAAGGAAAATGTGTACATGAAGTGATATGTCATCTTTTTTCAGGGTCACTGCGAAAGGGCGCAGACGGCTGTGGTGTTACATTCATTATCTTGGGGTTGTAATTTTATCAGGTGACTTCACTTGTCTTGGGGCTGTAATTTGGATCACTGCTTATAATAAACCTCAAATTATAATAATACATCTTACATTAACACCACCCTGTGTCATATGCTGTCAAGAGTTGGCACATTCAATGATATTACAGGTATTGTAACTTATGATAGGGGCCTTAATTTTTTACTGAAAAAAGCTGAATATTGCAATGAATCTAGTTAACATAGGCAGTGTAATGGTTAGCGCTGTCACTCACCTCACAGCAAGAAGGTTCTGGGTTCGAGCCCAGTGGTTGACAGGGGCCTTTCTGTGTGGAGTTTGCATGTTCTCCCCGTGTCTGTGTGGGTTTCCTCCAAGTGCTCCGGTTTCCCTCACAGTCCAAAGACATGCAGGTTAGGCTAATTGGTGGCTCTAAATTGACCGTAGGTGTGAATGTGAATGGTTGTTTGTCTCTGTCAGCCCTGCGATGATTTGGTGACTTGTCCAGGGTGTACCCCGCCTCTCGCCCATAGTCAGCTGGGATAGGCTCCAGCTTGCCTGTGACCCTGCCCAGGATAAGCGGCTACAGATAATGGATGGATGGATCTAGTTAACATCTTATGACAGCTATTATAGTATGCAGTGATAGCTGGTGGTGATATTAAAAGAGAGGACTAACTTGTAATATTCTAGCCACATTCACTGGCTTTGAGCGCTCACGCACTCTGATTGGCTACTCTACTACTAGGCTATCAGCTCATATACTGAGAGTAGAGAAAAACAAAATGGCAGAGCATGTTGCTGAATCAGTTTTTCACAAATTGCTACTGTCATTTCACCACTTTGTTTACATTCTAAGCAGAAATTATTTTGTCGGATGCTTTGTGTAAAGTTATCAAATTTGCAAAAAATAAAAATGCTCCGTTTCTCAAAATGGGCGGCACGGTGGTGTAGTGGTTAGCACTGTCACCTCACAGCAAGGTGGTCCTGGGTTCGAGCCCAGCGGCCGATGAGGGCCTTTCTGTGCGGAGTTTGCATGTTCTCCCCGTGTCTGCATGGGTTTCCTCCGGGTGCTCCAAAGACGTGCAGGTTAGGCTAATTGGTGGCTCTAAATTGACCGTAGGTGTGAATGTGAATGGTTGTGTGTGTCAGCCCTGCTATGACCTGGCGACTTGTTCAGGGTGTACCCCACCTCTCACCCATAGTCAGCTGGGATAGGCTCCAGCTTGCCTGCGACCTTGTAGGACAGGATAAGCGGCTACAGATAATGGATGGATGTTCCTCAAAGTCCAGTGAATATGGATATAATAAAACAGTTATTTCACTAAAGTCTCGTTGTACATGGCTTATAGCTGACTTGGCACTACGCACCTCGTCAGCTATCAGCTCACAATTTCGTGGAATAACTTGGAGATCTTTCATTAGCTTGACAATGAAACTACTGGAGTTGAACAGTGTAGTATACCACAAAGTCTCATTGATGAAATAATGTAGGACAAGCTCTCACACACACAAGCAGATAGACAACTGCATTCATGTTTTCTTTATGACCTGTGGCTTCATGCTGAGTTTCCTCATAATACCAAACATGTTAGACAGAGAAGTTTAACTTGTGTTCAAACCAAAAAAAACACTAACATACATGTCCGTCATCTGCCCTTTTGCACGGTTTGCAATTTGTTTGGGTGATGCATGCTTAATCTCTCTCCTTTTAGTTTTTCCTTCAAAGGTATTTCAGGCGAAAAGAAGAATAAATAATCCAAAACATTCATGTTCATTACACCCACGACTGTATTTCACATGTGCTCTCTCAAACACTGCTGATGTGTTACAGATGTGTCAGTGACAAATCTAGGGGTTGTTTCACTCTAATTACCTGACAACTGTCACTGATAGGCAGAGGGAGTACTAGGGACTATGGTGCTAGGGACAACTGGATTATACCTAGGGACCGATATACCTTTATCAGACAATCATAAAAGCATTTTAGAATATATTTCATAGTTTTAAGATATTGCAATTACACAATCCCCTGAGCTAACAAGCTAAAAAGTTGGGACAATATGGAAAATGCAAATAAAAAAATGAAAGCAGTGATTTCTAAATTCACATTGACTTGTATTTCATCACAGACAGTATGAACCCAAAATATTTCATGTTTTTCATGTAACTTCATTTCATTTGTTAATATACATCCATTCCTGCATTTCAGGCCTACAACACATTCCAAGAGAAATTGGGAAAGGGGCAATTTAGGGCTAGTAATGAGGTAAGACAGGTGATTGTAATCATGATTTGGTACAAAAGCAGCATCAAGGAAAGGTCTAGTCTTCAAGGAGCCAAGATGGGCAGAGGATCTCAGGTTTGTCAACAAATGTGAGAAAATGGTTGAAATGTTTAAAATCACTGCTCCTCAAAGAAAGGAAGAGATTTGGATATTTCACCCTTTACATTGCACATCATTAAACAATTCAAGGAATTTCAGTTCATAAAGGTCAAGGGCACAAGCCTAAGCTTGAACACCCGTGATCTCCGATCCCTCAGACAGCACTGCATCAAGAACGGTCATTCATCTATAGCCAATATAACCCCATGGGCTCAGGATTACTTTGGCAAACCTTTGTCAAGGCCTACAATACAGAGTTACAGCCACAAATGCCAGTTAAAACTTTGTGAACAAATGAAGGCTGATGTTAACTGTGTCCAGAAGCACAATCAACTTCTCTGGGCTCAGAGACATCTGGGATGGACCATCACACAGTGGAAACATGTATTGTGCTCATACAAAGTCAGTATTCCAGATTTTTTTTTTTGTTAGAAATGGACATCGTGTGCTCTGGACCAAAGATAAAAAGGACTATCCAGACTGTTACCAGCAACAAGTCCAAAAACCAGGGTCTGTCATGATATGGGGTTGTGTCAGTGCCCTTGGCAAAGGTAACTTATACGCCTGTGATGGCAGCATTAATGGAGAAGATTACATTGAGATTTGGGAGCAACATGTGCATCATTTAAGATGAATTTTTCCATGGATATCTCAACAAGACAATGTAAAAAGCACATTCTGCACACATTGCAAAAGCATGGCTGTGGAAGAAGAGGGTGCCTATCCCCCTCTGTCCATACTATAGAATGTGTGGTGAATTTTGAAATGAAAAATATGATGACCCCATACTGATGCACACCTTAAGACCCAGTTGCAGGAAGAATGGGACAAAATGTTACATCCCAGCCTAGGGGAAACCTGAGTAACATTTAATTAAAAAAAAAATAAAATTATTATATATATATATATATATATATATATATATATATATATATATATATATATATATATCCCCTTTTCCCACTCAAGGACAACCAGTGCCACATATGACTATAGTCCAAAATATAACTTGTTTATTTCAGCAAAGGTAAGTTAGCATCAGGGTGAGCATGGCCCCAAATAACAAAATCTGTTTAATAACCTAACTTACCTGGATAACAAAGAAAAACAAAAGAAATACAGGGATCTTACCTAACAAACAGGAGAAAAAATAGAATGCAACAAAAAAGGCTTCTCACACCTACAGTTACCTGGACTGCCTTAGGAAAATATTTACAACTTAAGCACTTTAATCAGTAAGCTATACAAACCACAATCCTGTTAGGAACCAAGAGAAAATGAAGCACAGCCATCTTCTTTAGAGAGCGTTTTAAAGCTGGTGCAATCAATCATGGTCCAATCAGCTGCCACCACCTACAACTGAAAACAGGAACATATGAACACCACCCCCCTCAGGCAGGGAGGGAAAACAGCAACAACAAAAAGTAAGCAAACATATTATGACCTAGGGTAGGGTAGGGTAGGGTTGGGTCGGGTTGGGTCGGGTCGGGTCGGGTCGGGTCATCATCTCTAGCCACTTTATCCTGTTCTACAGGGTTGCAGGCAAGCTGGAGCCTATCCCAGCTGACTACGGGCAAAAGGCGGGGTACACCCTGGACAAGTCACCAGGTCAGGGTTGACACATAGACACAGACAACCATTCACACCTACGGTCAATTTAGAGTCACCAGTTAACCTAACCTGCATGTCTTTGGACTGTGGGGGAAACCAGAGCACCCGGAGGAAACCCACGCGGACACGGGGAGAACATGCAAACTACGCACAGAAAGGCCCTCGCCGGCCACGGGGCTTGAACCCGGACCTTCCTGCTGGTCGTAGCAAAAAAAAAAAAACAAAAACAAAAACTTAATTACTTCATCACTTGGTGTCTTCAGTCCCTAGACATTTTTTAAGTATTGTGAGAAGGAATGGCAATGCAGCAGATTTTTTACTGGCCCAACATTTTTTGAAATGTTGCAAGGATCAAAATTGAAATAAGTGTTTATTTTGAGAAAACAATAAAATTCATGAGGTAAAACATCAAACAACATGCTGTTGTGTTGTTTTGAGTGCAATGCATGTCAAAGATGGAGACACGGTGGTATAGTGGTTAGCACTGTTGCCTCACAGCAAGAAGGTTCTGGGTTTGAGCCCAGTGGCCGACAGGGGCCTTTCTGTGTGGAGTTTGCATGTTCTCCCCGTGTCTGTGTGGGTTTCCTCCGGGTGCTCCGGTTTCCCCCACAGTCCAAAGACATGCAGGTTAGGCTAATTGGTGGCTCTAAATTGACTATAGTTGTGAATGGTTGTTTGTCTCTATGTGTCAGCCCTACGATAACTTGGTGACTTGTCCAGGGTGTACCCTGCCTCTCGCCCATAGTCAACTGAGATAGGCTCCAGTTTGCCTGCGACCCTGCACAGGATAAGCAGTTACAAATAATGGATGGACATGCCAAAGATGATTTATAAATTATTGTTTTCAGTTTTAATTTCAATTTTAACATACCGTCCCAACTTTTTCTGATTTGGGTTTGTAGATTGGAAATCAAGATGGTAGTATTATGGTTTAATTAATATCATTTAAACAGACCTATACAGATAATGGATTATTATAGGAAATAAATGTATTTACATTTATCACTAGTCATGGATTATACAAGGGGCAATGCCAAGAAGCACACCGTGAGTTGGCCTAGTGGTTAGTGTGTCAGCCGCTCAACTGGAAGCTTGTGAGTTCTACTTGCAGTCAGGTCACACCAAAGACCATTATCAAAATGGAACCTACGGTCCTCTGATGAGGCATGCCACAATACAGATGTGAGTAGGGAGTCAAACTCTTGTGGGTACCAGAGGACTAGCCCCCCACTGTAACCCTAGCTATAGGCAAGCGGTCAAGGGCTACTGAAACAGAGATCGGAGCTACCAATATACCTCAAGGGCCTGGTTAGTACTGGGACAGGAGGCTGCCTGGGAAGATCAGGTCCTGGCATGGGAAGGCCAAGATATGTACTTTTCTTTTAAAAATAATTATTTCCTTAATCCAAACAGTGAACATATAGGTTTTTAATAATGCTTTAATGCAATGAACCAGCTATAGTATAAATGTCTGAAACTGTTCGTGCTTTATCAAGCTTTCCAGTTAGCCAATCATGTAGGCTATATTTGGTAAAGTGCTGGGTTTTATATTCTGTATAAAATGACAAATTCTCCTCTATAAGCTATCTAAATAATTAGCATCACATGCTCCAAACAGAGTGCTAACTTCTAGCTAGCTGCTTGATTGCCAAAATGACATTGGACTATTGTTGCTCACATCATTAATTACTTCATTATTAGATTACCTTCACCAGTGACCACAGTTCTGCTTCCTCTTTTCCTCTTCTGGTTTCCAGAGAGATAAATTCTCTTTATTTTGAAATGTGTGACGTCTACAGTGATTCTACAGTCTGGGTTAGAAAGAAATCATGCCCATCATCACTTCTTCATACCATTCCATGTATTTTTCTTTTTACTGCTGATATTGCTATTGCACTGGTTTCCACAAAAATAATCCACCTTAATCCATTTGTTTAAGACAGCAAATAATTTGATGTGTACGCTAAAATCATTATCATTGAAAGACAGGAAGGGTTTACCCCTGTTAGCACATTTATACCAACCATTTTTGATGGTATACAGTATTTTATGGCCACTGGACCTCATTTTGTACCATGTCCACAGAAAATATATGGTTTTGAGAGTATGCAAGTACACACCATCATCTGTCATAAAACACATGATTGCTAGAGAACACACACACACACACACACACACACAAAAAAAAGCATGTGATGTCAAACATTAAGACAGCTATCATGACAATTACAGGTAATGGTAAGATGGCACACCTTGGTCTTGAGAGTGTATGAGACTTTAAGTGCATAAGTGTATTCAGGGTTTGGGTAAATTATTTAGTTTTTTAGTGCTTTTCAGTAGACCAAAGACACTTACAAATGATAAAACTTGACACATGTATGAACATAGTGAAAACATGAATGAAAATACAGTAGTGCGTGTTATAACGCAGTATAGTGTGCATGTTTTTTCTAATTCATCCTGAATTTTTTATGTGCACTACTTCTCTTCCTTAATATACAACATTAGCAGTTGTAAGGAAACTCTTTCTCTGTATGGTGACCTGGGAAAACGTTTCACATGCTGAAATTTGTAGATAATTTCAATTATACTGGATATACTTTTGAAGACTACAGACTTTTTCTTCTGCATGTATCTCAATCAAAAATAAAACGCGAGTATTTTAAAGTGTGGTTACTCCAAAAATTAAATGAAGTTGCATTTAAAGCGCTCGTTCTGACTATGGGGCAGGAACATTATGAATTTCAAATGGAATTGATTTGACTTATGTCACCATTTTCTCTTTTCCAACAACTTGATCAAAGTGGGGTGGCATGGTGGTGTATTGGTTAGCACTATTGCCTCACAGCAAGAAGTTTCTGGGTTCGAACCCAGTGGCTGACGGGCCTTTCTGTGTGGCGTTTGCACGTTCTTTGCGTGGG
This sequence comes from Neoarius graeffei, assembly GCF_027579695.1. Classification (NCBI taxonomy): domain Eukaryota; kingdom Metazoa; phylum Chordata; class Actinopteri; order Siluriformes; family Ariidae; genus Neoarius; species Neoarius graeffei. The sequence continues at coordinate 84,080,947 of NC_083572.1, read as the reverse complement.
TTTCCTCTGGGTGCTCTGGTTTCCCCCACAGTCCAAAGATGTGCAAGTTAGGCTAATTGGTGGCTCTAAATTGACTGTAGGTGTGAATGTGAGTACAGCTTGTGATGCTTTGCGATGGGTTATCAAAGAAAATGAGGCATTTGTTGGTGATGCTGCCTCAAGTTTTGAGAAGTATTTCCAAACCTGGGAGTATTTGCTGCTTAGTTTGCCAACGAAAACATTGCCACCAAATTTCTGTGCATGTATTAAATTTTTTCTTGATGTTTTTGGCCACTCAAGGGGTGGAGACACACCAAAAAACAACTTGTGAAGCTTAGAGAACATTCGCTGTGCATCGCACGATTAGTAGCAATGCTACCAGTTTTTCACCGCCACATAATCGCAAACTCATTGTGAGCTGTAGTATGACCAAGGCCTAAGGAAATTACACTTAGCCAGCAAGCCACTTGACAAAAAACTGTCTCCTTAACCAACATTTTCTTTGTCTTTGTCCAACATTAATTTAGTCTGGCCAAAACTCCTTTTCCTGTCATTTTTTACTGTAATTCAGAATTTAGAATTCAACCACTGCAACATTTGACTGGTTTTCCCAGGCCACCACACACACTACTCTCACAGAATAACAGTCTAGTACTGGTACTGCAATGGTAAATCCTTCAGCATCCTTGGAGGAGAACTTTAAGCAGCCAGATTATCACAAGACCCTGCAGACATTGGCTTGGCTATATCACTTAGCAGGGATGGAGCATCGTTGTCATTGTGTGGTCTGTAGGCCATGATTCTGAGCTCTTACTCTGAGTCGTGATTAAGTACATGACATTTGCTCTTTAAAACTGAAAGAAGCATGTGGTTGGTTGCAATGACAAGATGATGATTCTTGTCTGTTTCTGCTCCAGCTTGGGAGAAAATGGGGTCCCGGCACATTATTTTGCCATTAGAAAGTCATTCTTGCTTTTCAGACCAAGATGAATAGCTTCAGTAATAGCAAAATATATCAGCTTCCTTTTCAGGCTAAATGGGATTTTTGTTTGGAAGCCACAGCACTAATCACCTAGTGCATAGAACATGTTAAGTGAGTTATTAAGACTGATATACTGTCTTGTAAAAAGTGCCGGAAACCGTTCTTTCGACCAGTGCCATAGAACAATCGTTATTTGGTTTCCAAAAGATGATGGATTTTTTTTTTGGTGATAAAAACTTTCCTAATATCACTGTCAGCATTATGTGAAAGGATCTGAGTTCACAACAAAAAAATAAACCAGTAGGTTCATTGGAGAACCATAAATTGTTCTTTAGGAAACCAAAGTGCTTCTGCTATGGCTTTTCTTGCATCAGTATTAGGCCTACTATTTATATGCCACTATATTTTATGTCCACAATATTTGACTTGGCTTAGTACTTAATGTAGCCATCTGTATTCAACACAGTACAGAACATTTTATCCCTTTAGTATTTTGTTGCGGTTTCTGAGAAGTCAGTATAGTTACAGAAGTGCACAGGTAGATAATCAAAGTAGCCAAAGATTATGTTGTGTTTATTACTGGATGGGTGACACGGTGGTGTAGTGGTTAGCACTGTCACCTCACAGCAAGGAGGTTCTGGGTTCGAGCCCAGTGGCTGATGGGGGCCTTTCTGTGTGGCATTTGCATGTTCTCCCTGTGTCTGTGTGGGTTTCCTCCGGGTGCTCCAGTTTCCCCCACAGTCCAAAGACATGCAGGTTAGGCTAATTGGTGGCTCTAAATTGACCGTAGGTGTGAATGTGAGTGTGAATGGTTGTCTGTGTCTATGTGTCAGTCCTGCGATGATCTGGCAACTTGTCCAGGGTGTACCCCGCCTCTCACCCACAGTCAGCTGGGATAGGCTCTAGCTTGCCTGCAACCCTGCACAGGATAAGCAGTTACAGATGATGGCTGGATTATTATTGGACTGGCTGTTAAATGTCTAGGTAGATTTTATCCATCAAAGTCTCAAAACTCTGTTCAAACCTCTGAAATTGGTGTGTGTTGTGCTTTAAAGTCATTTTAATTAGATTATCTGGGGAACACTGGAGGTGAGGTGGGAATACACCCCGGATGGGATGCCAGAGCTTTACTGGGCACCATGAACAATCTTTCACTCATTAATTCGTATCTAGGGGGATTTTAAAGTCAATCCAACTACCAGCATGTTTTTGGGAAGTGAGAAGAAACTGGAGAACCCAGAGGAACCTCAGATGGACTGAGGTACATCCAAGGTGTATTCCCGCCTCTATCGCAGTGTTGGAGGATATCCACATGGACATGAAGAGAAAATGCAAAAATCCACACAGGTAGTAACCGTGACCCTGTTACTGAAGACAGAAGAGTGTATCTTTCCAGGGCTCATTTTTTGAGCGTACCATTTCTGTAGAAAGGTTACAGTTGGAAAATACAGGACACCTGAAAATCAAAATAGGTCAGTGCAAGGCAGTCTGGGATGCCTGGATTTTAGCTTCTGGGTTTTACCCACAGTCTTCTATATAATATTACTTTCACTCATCCCATGTTTGATAACATTCATAACACTTGTCATGCAAGTGCCTTAGTTGCCTTGGTGACAGCATGCAGTCATGTACAGTATGCACATAAAATTAGGATTATGTATGTCATATTTAAGTGTTCTCGCAGTTTCACTCCATGTTGCCAAGTAGCTGTTTCGTTACTTGTGATTTCTCATCCAGATATCTTGCTATATGAGTATGTATAGCACAGGCCAATCTGAGTCAGAACATCTTTTAAAGCTCATCCACAAAAAATTCAGTCCTGTCTGAAATACACAGTACAGTCATTTTCAGATGACAAAAGGCACACCATATCCTTTTTTCTTTTCAGAAACACAGAGATGCTTCAGGCAGCTGCATGAAAGAAATCTACTTTGTGAGAGGCCATATGGGCTTCGTTTAGTGCCTGAAGGTACACTTGTTTTAGTGATTCAGTGACCCCACTGTTCATGTGGCAACCTTGGTTATCCTCATTGCTTGCCCCAGGCCATCAGCACCAGATGAGAGTGAGTGTCCACTATAAACATATGAATATCTCTCAGCACTTGCAGTACCTCGATGGAAGCTGTGTTGATGGTACGTCCCAGAAATGCAAGACCTGGGGGACGGTTGCTCCACTTTCCCCTCTGCAACCTTTATTAATTTATTTCTGTTTTGTTTGTGCCAGGCTCTGACTGAATTGTACCTTAGTAGCTGAACTGCATTTTCAAGAATGGTTCATTGGTTCATTATACTTATTTAACGATTTTGACTTCATCTGAATTTGACCACATTTCTTTCATAGTTGCCTCTCTGATAAATTGGTAAAGGACAGCGCTGCTGTTTACTCTAATAGGCAGATCTTTGTATACGATTGCAAACATACAGGAAATGTAAAATGGTCTTATTTTATCGCTGCTTATAGAAGAGTCTGTTCAATATTCTTGAATAGGAGAAGAGACTGAAGGGTATCCGGGAGAGTACTAGCTCTGATCTCCATCATTATTTTTACACTGAAGCAGTAATTTAGCCACTCTTCATCTCCGTCTCAAAGTCAGAGTTTTAACCAGAACATTCAGTGTGTCTTGGGAATCTATAAAATGCAGACAGAGCCTCAGGTGTGGAAAACCAGCTGGCATTCGGAGGCCATTCTGGAGACTATATCAGTACTCTTACTGAGACATTTCAAGGAGACTGTTTAATATAAAGACACGCAAATAATGACTTGCCTTACTGTCTCATTATAGTGATATATGATATAAGTTCAAAAACAGATAGTACTTTGGTGCCATGCCTTTACAGTACCAACGGATTTTTAAATGTTTTTGCTCACTGGGGGGCACTACAGGATGAGTGTCCATATCTTGGCAATACTTTTGCACATTGACATAAAATTTTGTGCATCTTGGGTACCAGTACTTGTTAAAGGAGAACTGAAGGCACATTTTTTATTTATTTATCTCATTTTATTAAATATAGGAATGCATTTTGATAGCTATTTTGTCACTGGGGCAGCACGGTGGTGTAGTGGTTAGCGCTGTCGCCTCACAGCAAGAAGGTCCGGGTTTGAGCCCCGTGGCCGGCGAGGGCCTTTCTGTGCGGAGTTTGCATGTTCTCCCCGTGTCCGTGTGGGTTTCCTCCGGGTGCTCCGGTTTCCCCCACAGTCCAAAGACATGCAGGTTAGGTTAACTGGTGACTTTAAATTGACCGTAGGTGTGAATGTGAATGGTTGTCTGTGTCTATGTGTCAGCCCTGTGATGACCTGGTGACTTGTCCAGGGTGTACCCTGCCTTTTGCCCATAGTCAGCTGGGATAGGCTTCAGCTTGCCTGCGACCCTGTAGAACAGGATAAAGCGGCTAGAGATAATGAGATAATGAATTTTGTCACTGCTATAGCAAGTTATGAGTGTTTGAAATATGCTAAGTAATATATCAGTCCATATGTCAAAGCAATGGCTGTAAACGAGATTCGTTGAGACCTGTGCGAGACATCGTAGGACGGAAGTAAAATGTACAGCGGAAATCAAAGTGACCAACATCTGCCAATGTTGTCAAAAGATGCATGCGTCCTCTTTCGAATGCTGATGTAATCAAGCCGGAAGTTTTGTTTGTTTTGATAGCTATCAGGAAAGTTTGAAAAAAGTAGGCAGTAATTGTCATTTAAACTCGTTTTTGTGCAATATTTCATTTGGAAAACAGTTTTCAAAATGGCGACACTGACACCTGGCTGACACTTCACGTTTCGAAGTCTCGCACAAGTCTCGTGAAGATCGTGTGGATAAGTGACGCCTGCCGTGGACCAAACAAACTAAATTCAACATGGCTAAAAACCGAATAGGCCGATAAGTATAATATTTAATTGCAATTAGTTGCCAATACTAGTCACGATATAAGGTTACTAAAACTGAAAACATAATTGAATAACACGTTAATTAAGAAATAAAGCAAGTTTAAAAATGACTTCAGTTCTCCTTTAATACCAGCATACTTTCATGCCCTTGGGTTACTTGATTTTGGAAATAGGAAATCAGTCCACATCTCAAAAATGCCCTTAATACCTACATCAAATTTAGTATATATATTTTTTACAGTGCTACCCAAGATCCTTTATCCAGATTTTGAAGCAGTATCTTGGAAATACAGTTGTCCTTTGACTGAGGAATTTCATTAGAAATAACACCATCATCATCATCATCATCATCATCTTCTAACCTTCACATCGATACAATCCAGCTCATGGTGCTTGGATCCCTTAATTGCTGATTGCAGCTGCAATATGTATAAAGATGTATAAAGTCATGAAGTGTCATAATGCCTAGGTTTTTTTTCCTCCCCTCCAACTTTGCAGTTATGATTTTAGAGCAGTTGAAAGTTATTACTTTGCAAAGCATGTGACTCCTCTGAATTGATAGAGCAAAAATAGTGCATGGTTTAGACCTTGGATTTGGGTTTTTCAGGACATATCTACAAATAGCCACATCTCTGTGGCAGGGTATCTCTAGCATCATTCACATAACCTTCTTTATCCTCACGAGGAAGTTTAAAGGGATTTTCAACAATCCCATCTCATTGCTATGACTCACTCACTGTCTTTCTAAAGGCATGTTCAGACCCATTGACAGAGATCCATGTTATAGGAACAGCTGCCAGTTTATGCTCTTATTTGTGTGTCCTGTGGTATGTCTTTCTGTTCTGGATTAGTATCACACCAAGACCCCAGCCATGTTATTAGAGGCTGATTTGAAGTAATGATGTCCTGAGGGTGTGTGGAAAATGAACAGCATTGACAAACACATAAACTGCAAAAGAAATCAGTTTGCTTTGTTCCTTAGCATTGGTTATAGCCTGTCTCCATCCCCTTTATCCCTTATTAAATATATAATGCCAGTACACTCTTTGATAATGTATACATACTGTAGTAATATAGTATGTCTATAGTAATATGAGTAACATGCTGTATACACAGCAATAAAAATTACTCTTTATCAATGTGACAATTATGTATCAGTACACACATAGTATATTGTGCAATCTGGACATATTTATTGCTATATGTTTTACATAGAGTTGGGAAAACTCACTATGGAATATAAAGCAAGCTTATATTTTCTGTAGTGTTTCATGTCCTCTGGTTTTATATTGTCACCCAAGTCAGAAAAATGTATTCTGAGAACCAAAACTGTAGACTTATACGTATGTTGAAGAATATATTATGGATTTGATAGTTATCCTTATCAGCTAATGCAGAATGAATATGCTAACTGAATATACATGGTGCTTGAAAGATTGTGAACCCTTTAGAATTTTCTATATTTCTGCATAAATATGACCTAAAACATCATCAGATTTTCACACAAGTCCTAAAAGTAGATAAAGAGAACCCAGTTAAACAAATGAGACAAAAATATTATACTTGGTCATTTATTTATTGAGGAAAATGATCCAATATTACATATCTGTGAGTGGCAAAAATATGTAAACCTTTGCTTTCAATATCTGGTGTGACCCCCTTGTACAGCAATAACTGCAACAAACATTTCTGGTAACTGTTGATCAGTCCTGCACACCGGCTTGGAGGAATTTTAGCCCATTCCTCCATACAGAACAGCTTCAACTCTGGGATGTTGATGGGTTTCCTCACATGAACTGCTCGCTTCAGGTCCTTCCACAACATTTCAATTGGATTAAGGTCAGGACTTTGACTTGGCCATTCCAAAACATGAATTTTATTCTTCTTTAACCATTCTTTGGTAGAACGACTTGTGCACTTAGGGTCGTTGTCTTGCTGCATGACCCACCTTTTCTTGAGATTCAGTTCATGGACAGATGTCCTGACATTTTCCTTTAGAATTCGCTGGTATAATTCAGAATTCATTGCTCCATCAATGATGGCAAGCCGTCCTGGCCCAGATTCAGCAAAACAGGCCCAAACCATGATACTCCCACCACCATGTTTCACAGATGGGATAAGGTTCTTATGCTGGAATGCAGTGTTTTCCTTTCTCTAAACATAATGCTCCTCATTTAAACCAAAAAGTTCTAGTTTGGTCTCATCCATCCACAAAACATTTTTCCAATAGCCTTCTGGCTTGTCCATGTGATCTTTAGCAAACCAGATGAGCAGCAATGTTCTTTTTGGAGAGCAGTGGATTTCTCCTTGCAACCCTGCTATGCACACCATTGTTGTTCAGTGTTCTCCTGATGGTGGACTCATGAACATTAACATTAGCCAATGTGAGAGAGGCCTTCAGTTGCTTAGAAGTTACCCTGCGGTCCTTTGTGACCTCGCCAACTATTGCACGCCTTGCTCTTGGAGTGATCTTTGTTGGTCAACCACTCCTGGGGAGGGTAACAATGGTCTGGAATTTCCTCCATTTGTACACAATCTGTCTGATTGTGGATTGGTGGAGTCCAAACTCTTTAGAGATGGTTTTGTAACCTTTTCCAGCCTGATGAGCATCAACAATGCTTTTTCCGAGGTCCTCAGAAATCTCCTTTGTTCGTGCTATGATACACTTCCACAAACATGTGTTGTGAAGATCAGGCTTTGATAGATCCCTGTTCTTTAAATAAAAAAGGATGCCCACTCACACCTGATTGTCATCCCATTGATTGAAAACACCTGACTCGAATTTCACCTTCAAATTAACTGCTAATCCTAGAGCTTCACATACTTTTGCCACTCACAGATATGTAATATTGGATCATTTTCCTCAATAAATAAATGACCAAGTATAATATTTTTGTCTCATTTGTTTAACTGGGTTCTCTTTATCTACTTTTAGGACTTGTGTGAAAATCTGATGTTTTAGGTCATATTTATGCAGAAATAGAAAAATTCTAAAGGGTTCACAAACTTTCAAGCGCCACTGTACCTCCAGTTGTCCATTCACTTTCCTACTCCTTCAATTACAACCCAATTCCAAAAAAGTTGGGACGCTGTGTAAACTGTAAATAAAAACAGAATGTAATAATTTGCAAATCATGGAAACCCTATATTTCATTGAAAATAGTACAAAGACAACAGATCAAATGTTAAAACTTAGAAATTTTATTGTTTTTTTTAATATATGCTCATTTTGAATTTGATGTCAGCAATACTTTTCCGAAAAGTTGGGACGGGGCAGGTTTACCACTGTGTTGCATCACCTTGACTTTTAACAACGCTCTCTGTAAATGTTTGGGACCTGAGGAGACCAACTGCTGAAGTTTTGAAAGAGCAATGTTATCCCATTCTTGCCTGATATACAATTTAAGTTATTCAACATTTCGGGGTCTCCTTTGTCATATTTTGTGTTTCATAGTGCACCAAATGTTTTAAATGGGAGACAGGTCCAGACTGCAGGCAGGCCAGCTTAGCACCCGGACTCTTTTACTACGGAGCCATGCAGTTTTAATATGTGCAGAAAGTGGTTTGTCATTGTTTTGCTGAAAGAATGAAGGCCTTCCCTGAAAAAGATTTTGTCTGGATGGCAGCATATTGCTCTGAAATGTGTTTATATCATTCAGCATTAATGAGGCCTTCCCAGATGTACAAGCTCCCCATGTCATGTGCACTAATGCCCCCTCATACCATAACAGATGCTGGCTTTTGAACTGAGCACTGATAACAAGCCGGTTGGTCCCTCTCTTCTTTAGCCTGGAGGATGTGGTGTCCATGATTTCTAAAAAGAATTTCTAGTTTTGATTCATCAGACTTTGGGACAGTTTTCCACTTCGCCTAAGTCCATTATAGTTTCTGGGTGTGCACATCTCTGAAGACCTCTGAACAACACCGCATCACTGGCCAAAAAAGCCCAACAGCGTCTGTACTTCCTCCGCAAACTGAGGAGAGCAAGAGTCCCGGCCCCCATCATGCACACATTCTACAGAGGCACCATCGAGAACATCTTGACCGTGTGGTATGGCGCCTGCACCGTGTCCTGCTGCAAGACTCTACAGCGCATCGTGAGAGCAGCTGAGAGGATCATTGGTGTCTCTCTCCCTTCTCTAATGGATATATATATATATATATATATATATATATATATATATATATATATATATAACTTCCGCCTCACCCACAAAGCCATCAGGATTGCAGGTGACCCCACCCACCCATCTCACAGCCTCTTCAGTCTGCTGCCGTCGGGGAGGAGACTGCGGAGTCTCCGGGCCAAAACCAGCAGGCTCAAGGACAGTTTCTTTCACCAGGCGGTCAGGAGGCTCAACTCCCTCCCTGTTCTGCCCCTCCTCCCCCCTCTGCCCCCTGCCACAGATTCTGCCCACACGCACCCCTGCCCCCCATTCAGCATCTGACATGTCACCCTCACAGTTCCCACCCCCTCAACACACACACACACACACACACACACACACACACACACACACACACACACATATATATACTCTCAACGTTCATTAACACACTGAACTCAGGGACTGCACATTTCACTTTACCTCGCTCACTTGCACTATTCCGCACTACCTCATCTTAACAGCTATTAGTTTGTTTATTCTGCTTATCTCATGTTTACCTGCTATACCTCAAGTGCCCTTGAATGTTTATTTGCTTCAATATGTATGTATGTATATGTGTGTGTGTGTGTGTGTGTGTGTGTGTGTGTGTGTGTGTGTGTCTAGTTCTTATCTAGAGTGTTTGATACTGTTTGTGTTGTTTATTTCAATTATTCTATTTTTATTTATGAGTGTTTAGTCTATGTCCAGTTTTTATCTAGAGTGTTTATACTGTTTGTATTGTTTATTTCAATTATTCTATTTTTTATTTATTGCATTGCCTGTTTGCACCGTGGGTCAGAGAGGACTGTAATTTCATCTGTGCTGTATGTCAAGCATGTCTAGCATATTTGACAATAAAGTTGACTTGACTTGACTTGACTAAAAGAGCTCGGGCCCAGAGAAGGTGGTGGTGTTTCTGGATATTGTTTATATTTGGTTTTAACTTGCATTTATGGATGCAGTAATGAACTATTTTCACAGACGATGGTTTTCTGAAGTGTTCCTGAGCCCATACAGTGATTTCCACTACAGACACGTGTCTGCTTTTAATGCAGTGTGGCCTGAGGGCCTGAAGATCACAGGCATCCAATGTCAGTTTTCAGCCTTGTCTCTTGCATACTCTGAATCTTTTAATGATGTTATGTACCATGGATGACGTGATCCCCAAATTCTTTGCAATTTTACATTGAGGAATGTTATTCTTAAATTGTTGCACTGTTTGCCCACACAGTCTTTCACAGAGGGGCGGCACGGTGGTGTAGTGGTTAGCGCTGTCGCCTCACAGCAAGAAGGTCCGGGTTCGAGCCCCGTGGCTGGCGAGGGCCTTTCTGTGTGGAGTTTGCATGTTCTCCCCGTGTCCGCATGGGTTTCCTCCGGGTGCTCCGGTTTCCCCCACAGTCCAAAGACATGCAGGTTAGGTTAACTGGTGACTCTAAATTGACCGTAGGTGTGAATGTGAGTGTGAATGGTTGTTTGTGTCTATGTGTCAGCTCTGTGATGACCTGGCGACTTGTCCAGGGTGTACCCCACCTTTCGCCCGTAGTCAGCTGGGATAGGCTCCAGCTTGCCGGCGACCCTGTAGAACAGGATAAAGCGGCTAGAGATGATGAGATGAGATGAGATGAGTCTTTCACAGAGCGGTGAACCCCTCCCCATCTTTACTTCTGAGAGACTCCGCCTCTCTGGGATGCTCTTTTTATACCCAATCATGTTACTGACCTGGGGCGGCACGGTGGTGTAGTGATTAGCACTGTCACCTCACAGCAAGAAGGTCCGGGTTTGAGCCCCGTGGCTGGCGAGGGCCTTTCTGTGCGGAGTTTGCATGTTCTCCCCGTGTCCGCGTGGGTTTCCTCCGGGTGCTCCGGTTTCCCCCACAGTCCAAAGACATGCAGGTTAGGTTAACTGGTGACTCTAAATTGACCGTAGGTGTGAATGTGAGTGTGAATGGTTGTCTGTGTCTATGTGTCAGCCCTGTGATGACCTGGCGACTTGTCCAGGGTGTACCCCGCCTTTCGCCCGTCGTCAGCTGGGATAGGCTCCAGCTTGCCTGCGACCCTGTAGAACAGGATAAAGCGGCTACAGATAATGAGATGAGATGAGATGTTACTGACCTGCTGCCAATTAACCAAATTAGGGGTTGGGTTTTTTTTAGCATTGCACAACTTTTTCAGTCTTTTGTTGCCCCTGTCCCAACTTTTCTGAAAAGTACTGCTGACATCAAATTCAAAATGAACATATATTTTTCAAAAACTCATAAAATTTCTCAATTTCAACATTTGATATGTTGTCTTTGTATTATTTTCAGTGAAATATAGGGTTTCCATGATTTGCTAAACTTAACATTCTGTTTTTATTTATGTTTTACATAGTGTCCCAACTTTTTTGGAATTGGGGTTGTAATGATGTTTTCTGTGTATAATTTGATAGACTGTTGGTAGATAATGCCATTCTGACAGTAGTTCCGATAGCAAGGCAAATCAAAGGTTAATATTAATATTTTATTGTTTCTCTGGTGACATTTCACACAAAAACATGTACAGTGCTGCCTGAAAGTTTGTGAACCCTTTAGAATTTTCTATATTTCTGCATAAATATGACCTAAAACATCATCAGATTTTCACACAAGTCCTAAAAGTAGATAAAGAGAACCCAGTTAAACAAATGAGACAAAAATATTATACTTGGTCATTTATTTATTGAGGAAAATGATCCAATATTACATATCTGTGAGTGGCAAAAGTATGTGAACCTTTGCTTTCAGTATCTGGTGTGACCCCCTTGTGCAGCAATAACTGCAACTAAATGTTTCCGGTAACTGTTGCTCAGTCTTGCACACCGGCTTGGAGGAATTTTAGCCCATTCCTCTGTACAGAACAGCTTCAACTCTGGGATGTTGGTGGGTTTCCTCACCTGAACCGCTCGTTTCAGGTCCTTCCACAACATTTCGATTTGATTAAGGTCAGGACTTTGACTTGGCCATTCCAAAACATTAACTTTATTCTTCTTTAACCATTCTTTGGTCGAACGACTTGTGTGCTTAGGGTCGTTGTCTTGCTGCATGACCCACCTTCTCTTGAGATTCAGTTCATGGACAGATGTCCTGACATTTTCCTTTAGAATTCACTGGTATAATTCAGAATTCATTGTTCCATCAATGATGGCAAGCTGTCCTGGTCCAGATGCAGCAAAACAGGCCCAAACCATGATACTCCCACTACCATGTTTCACAGATGGGATAAGGTTCTTATGCTGGAATGCAGTGTTTTCCTTTCTCCAAACATAACGCTCCTCATTTAAACCAAAAAGTTCTAGTTTGGTCTCATCAGTCCACAAAACATTTTTCCAATAGCCTTCTGGCTTGTCCATGTGATCTTTAGCAAACTGCAGACGAGCAGCAATGTTCTTTTTGGAGAGCAGTGGCTTTCTCCTTGCAACCCTGCCATGCACACCATTGTTGTTCAGTGTTCTCCTGATGATGGACTCATGAACATTAACATTAGCCAATGTGAGAGAGGCCTTCAGTTGCTTAGAAGTTATCCTGGGGTCTTTTGTGACCTCGCCAACTATTGCACGCCTTGCTCTTGGAGTGATCTTTGTTGGTCAACCACTCCTGGGGAGGGTAATAATGGTCTTGAATTTCCTCCATTTGTACACAATCTGTCTGATTGTGGATTGGTGGAGTCCAAACTCTTTAGAGATGGTTTTGTAATCTTTTCCAGCCTGATGAGCATCAACAACACTTTTTCTGAGGTCCTCAGAAATCTCCTTTGTTCGTGCCATGATACACTTCCCCAAATATGTGTTGTGAAGATCAGACTTTGATAGATCCCTGTTCTTTAAATAAAACAGGGTGCCCACTCCCACCTGATTGTCATCCTATTGATTAAAAACACCTGACTCTAATTTCAACTTCAAATTAACTGCTAATCCTAGAGGTTCACATACTTTTGCCACTCACAGACGTAATATTGGATCATTTTCCTCAATAAATAAATGACCAAGTATAATATTTTTGTCTCATTTGTTTAACTGGGTTCTCTTTATCTACTTTTAGGACTTGTGTGAAAATCTGATGTTTTAGGTCATATTTATGCAGAAATATAGAAAATTCTAAAGGGTTCACAAACTTTCAAGCACCACTGTATGGCAGTTGTCTGTGAGGAGATATTTAATTCGTATTTTCGAAGGGGTCTCCAATGTCAGCACTTTGTAACAGATTAGAGGTAAAGCTATGCCTTTGTTTTCACAGGAAAGTCCTTGGAATGGAAGGTAACAGGATAACCTGCAACTTAGGGTGCTTTCATACTAGAGCTTTTGGTATGGACCAGGGTCCGCTTGAGCTGTTAGTTAAGTTTGGTTTGTTGATGTGAACACTGTTTTCCGAACTTGGATGCGCACCAAGGGATTGTATCCGAGTCTTCCAGAAAACGGGGGTCAGGGTTGCGGTTCACCTGAACTCCAACGTGGGTCATATTTGTTGGGAAAGCTATCGGATCTAAAACCCAGTAGTAAAGGATATTGATGATGTGTAATTTGTTTGACGGTTGCACAATCATGAGCAGGAAATGTGCACTATGGTCAGCAGAGAAAATCTCCTGTTTATTAGAAATTTGGTGGATGAAAATCTCATCTCATTATCTCTAGCCGCTTTATCCTGTTCTACACAGTCGCAGGCAAGCTGGAGCCTATCCCAGCTGACTACAGGCGAAAGGCGAGGTACACCCTGGACAAGTCGCCAGGTCATCACAGGGCTGACACATAGACACAGACAACCATTCACACTCACGGTCAATTTAGAGTCACCAGTTAACCTAAGCTGCATGTCTTTGGACTGTGGGGGAAACCGGAGCACCCGGAGGAAACCCACGCGGACACGGGGAGAACATGCAAACTCCGCACAGAAAGGCCCTCGTCGGCCACGGGGCTCGAACCCGGACCTTCTTGCTGTGAGGCGACAGCGCTAACCACTACACCACCGTGCCACCCCGGATGAAAATCTAAAGTGTCAAATGGAGAATACTCACAAAAGCAACCAAAATGTTCAAAATTTTCAGAGACCAGCGGGGAAATGGGGACAGGGGAATATTCACACTCGAGTTTGGACCAACAAAATAAGCTATGTGTGGAAACAGCCTTCAAGAGAAATTTAAAAAGAGGCTGTTGAAAGAACCAGCTTTAACTTAACAGGATAACAGGAACTAACTTGTTTCAAGGACATAATGGATAAAAAGTGTGACGTGCAGTTATTTATCTCATCTCATTATCTCTAGCCGCTTTATCCTGTTCTACAGGGTCGCAGGCGAGCTGGAGCCTATCCCAGCTGAATACGGGCGAAAGGTGGGGTACACCCTGGACAAGTCGCCAGGTCATCACAGGGCTGACACATAGACACAGACAACCATTCACACTCACATTCACACCTACGGTCAATTTAGAGTCACCAGTTAACCTAACCTGCATGTCTTTGGACTGTGGGGGAAACCAGAGCACCCAGAGGAAACCCACACGGACACGGGGAGAACATGCAAACTCCGCACAGAAAGGCCATCGCCGGCCATGGGGCTCGAACCCAGACCTTCTTGCTGTGAGGCGACAGCGCTAACCACTACACCACCATGCCACCGCAGTTATTTATACAACGCCGATTCCAAAAAAGTTGGGACAAAGTATAAATTGTAAATAAAAACGGAATGCAATAATTTACAAATCTCAAAAACTGATATTTTATTCACAATAGAAGATGGACAAAATATCAAATGTCGAAAGTGAGACATTTTGAAATTTCATGCCAAATATTGGCTCATTTGAAATTTTATGACAGCAACACATGTCAAAAAAGTTGGGACAGGGGCAATAAGAGGCTGGAAAAGTTAAAGGTACAAAAAAGGAACAGCTGGAGGACCAAATTGCAACTCATTAGGTCAATTGGCAATAGGTCATTAACATGACTGGGTATAAAAAGAGCTTCTTGGAGTGGCAGTGGCTCTCAGAAGTAAAGATGGGAAGAGGATCACCAATCCCCCTAATTCTGCGCCGACAAATAGTGGAGCAATAGCAGAAAGGAGTTCGACAGTGTAAAATTGCAAAGAGTTTGAACATATCATCATCTACAGTGCATAATATCATCAAAAGATTCAGAGAATCTGGAAGAATCTCTGTGCGTAAGGGTCAAGGCAGGAAAACCATACTGGGTGCCCGTGATCTTTGGGCCCTTAGACGGCACTGCATCACATACAGGCATGCTTCTGTATTGGAAATCACAAAATGGGCTCAGGAATATTTCCAGAGAACATTATCTGTGAACACAATTCACCGTGCCATCCGCCGTTGCCAGCTAAAACTCTATAGTTCAAAGAAGAAGCCGTATCTAAACACGATCCAGAAGAGCAGACGTTTTCTCTGGGCCAAGGCTCATTTAAAATGGACTGTGGCAAGTAGAAAACTGTTCCGTGGTCAGACAAATCAAAATTTGAAGTTCTTTATGGAAATCAGGGACGCCGTGTCATTCAGACTAAAGAGGAGAAGGACGACCCAAGTTGTTATCAGCGCTCAGTTCAGAAGCCTGCATCTCTGATGGTATGGGGTTGCATTAGTGTGTGTGGCATGGGCAGCTTACACATCTGGAAAGACACCATCAATGCTGAAAGGTATATCCAGGTTCTAGAGCAACATATGCTCCCATCCAGACGACGTCTCTTTCAGGGAAGACCTTGCATTTTCCAACATGACAATGCCAAACCACATACTGCATCAATTACAGCATCATGGCTGCGTAGAAGAAGGGTCCGGGTACTGAACTGGCCAGCCTGCAGTCCAGATCTTTCACCCATAGAAAACATTTGGCGCATCATAAAACGGAAGATACGACAAAAAAGACCTAAGACAGTTGAGCAACTAGAATCCTACATTAGACAAGAATGGGTTAACATTCCTATCCCTAAACTTGAGCACCTTGTCTCCTCAGTCCCCAGACGTTTACAGACTGTTGTAAAGAGAAAAGGGGATGTCTCACAGTGGTAAACATGGCCTTGTCCCAACTTTTTTGAGATGTGTTGTTGTCATGAAATTTAAAACCACCTAATTTTTCTCTTTAAATGATACATTTTCTCAGTTTAATCATTTGATATGTCATCTATATGGAATTTTGAAACTTCCACATCATTGCATTCCGTTTTTATTTACAATTTGTACTTTGTCCCAACTTTTTTGGAATCGGGGTTGTAAATAAAATAAAATAAATGTTAGTTTTGACTAATTGTTGTGGTGTAAGTGGAATAAGACTCTTTGGGATATGCTATTATTGGAAAACATTCACTTATTGGTTGTTCTACATCACACCGCCTCATCATTCATTATACCTTTCTGATATGTTCTGACTTTTATGTGCCTGGACAGATACTTCAATGGGATTTTCAGCACTTGCCATTTCATGAAAGAAAGCAGCTTAATTGCTATCGAGACAGTTTTCTTATTTTTCACAAATGAATTTCCACAAAAGGATTCATTAATATCTCGATGCTTGACGTGCATCCAACAACTAGAATAATCAAGGGCTTCTTTGTTTCAAAACAGGTTTTCATACCATTACTAAGCCATTTTGGTTTGCAACGGCAATTACATAAAGGTGTGGTGACGATAAGTAGACTGTGCTTATTTTACGCGACTGACCTTTAGGATCTCCTGTGAGATTCAGCAAAAGGGAAAGTAACCTGCTGTTTAAATCTTAATTTTACAGGCTTGTGTGGCTTCCAGAGGCAACATCTGCTGGTCATCATGTCAAGGCTGAGATTGGAGGCATGGATGACCTAATTGGACATCTAATCAGAGCCTAGTGGATTTGGATAGGAGGCTGAAGATGTGGCAGGTCAACAAGAGTGAATACACATAAAGGAGCTGGACAGCTATCCTTTCCTATCAGTATTAATCTACGGAGGCTTTGTCTGGATCTGCCTGGGCTCAAAATCTGAGTGCAGGCTTCGGAAAATACTAAAGGGCATCCCACCTCTACTTTGGTGAGTGACTGGAATAGCAAGACGCTTGTTGTTGGCCTGCTGGTCTGGTTTTCTGCATTCAGATGATGAGTCCTGTTTCAGTAACCATGTCATAATTTTGTTTGTTTGGTTTTGCATTATCTGCTTTCCTCAATTCAACTTATTTCAACCTATAGTAAGTTTCTGTCCTGTGTCCATAAATGGGGCATTTTTCAGCCACATTTCTTAAATCCATAATTTACGCAAGTGATAAAGATATATTAAAAGGTTGAGTGTATAACCAGTTCTTTAACCTCTGACCTTTGCCTGACTAAAAGTTATAATTAACAGTTATTCCACAAAATCAAGTTGTACATGAGCTGATAGCTGATGAGGCGCGTAGCGCCGAGTAGGCTATAATCTATGTCTGACAAAATTGAGTGGAATAACTGTTTTATTCTTATCCACATTCACTGGATTTTGAGAAGTAGAGCATTTCTATTTTATTTTTGCAAATTCGATAAATAAAAACTTTATACAAAATGTCCAACAAAATAATT
Organism: Neoarius graeffei; assembly: GCF_027579695.1. Classification (NCBI taxonomy): domain Eukaryota; kingdom Metazoa; phylum Chordata; class Actinopteri; order Siluriformes; family Ariidae; genus Neoarius; species Neoarius graeffei. The sequence goes on along the minus strand of NC_083572.1, from coordinate 84,063,422 downwards.
TCCACTTAGAATGTTAACAAACCAGTGAAATGACAGTAGCAATTTGTGAAAAATGCAATAATAATAATAATAATAATAATAATTCTTGAAAAATACAAAAAGATACGTTCTTCCCATGAAATACTTTTCGAGGAGAGTTTTTATTTCATCCTCGGTTGGTTCAGTAACACGCGCCGCCATTTTGTTTTTCCCTACTCACGGTATATGAGTTGATATCCTAGTAGTAGAGTAGCCAATCAGAGCGCGCGATTGCTCATATCCAGTGAATGTGGATAGAATAATGTGCAGATATTTATTGTCCGAGATTTTACTGAAGGATGAGGTTTGCACCAGATATCTGGAGATTACAACATTTATTCGAACACATGCTTGCTTTTTATTTGACAGAACTCTTCCTAAATGTCATTTTTGTTGATAGCTGGCAGCACAGCTGGCTGAAAGGGAGAAAAAAAAGTGAGTAAATTTAGATGCTGCAAGGCAGTTTCACTGCTTTTGGTGCTTTTTACATTCTGCCTCAGGTGTTAACAAGAGGAGCAGAGAAAATTTAGAGCATGACTAATGTTTGCCATGGTGGTGTGTTCAATTTTACTGAGATGATATGCGTTGCTGTCTCAAAAAAAAAAAAAGAGAGAGAGAAAACAGAAAGAAAAAACAGTTGGCTGCCTCTCTTGTAAAATGGTATGGATGGAACTGGTAGAGATCTGTGTGATCTCCGTAAGTGAATGGGGCTGTAATGGACAGTCTCGGGAATATGTCTTGTTCTGAGCATTTTGACCAGGTGTTCTCATTAACACCTTCTCCTCCAACCTTGGGGAGGAGAGAGTTGGGTGAGAAGAGCATTTACACAGTCCTCTCACAAATAGGAAGGAAGATTTACGCTCTAACATTCCTTGCATTGGTGGAATTGCTATCCTAAAAAATGCCTGTAATGTTTGGTTTAGCATCAATCACTGTTTCATGTGAGGCATTTTGATACTTGGGTGCTTTGACAGGCGGTTTGTGAGTAGAGTAATTTATCATACCAGAGCTTAATTTTCCTGATTGATGGAAGTGTGAATCGGTATGGTGACTGGTGTCACATTTTTATTGTAATTCAAAAGAGCCTCTTGGTTCTCTCTCTCTCTCTCTCTCTCTCTCTCTCTCTCTCTCTCTCTCTCCATCTCTCCTCCTCCTACCCCCCTCTCATTTTCATCATCCTCTCTTCACTCTGGACAATATTATTGATAGCATGCTGATATTTCTGTATGCACAATTAGCATGACTTGTTCCCATGGAGATATAGGAGCGTGGTGGCCCAGTGGTAAAGGGCTAATCGTCAGAAAACTGGGACTTAAAATCCCAGTACTGCCTATCTTTAAGTCAAAAAAAGAAGATGAGAGCATCTTGCTTGGAGCACTAATGTAAATTGTATTGTTGCAGCCTCAGAGCTCCAGCATTCCTGGTTTGACTGAGCTTGGGTTACTGTCTGACATGTTTTACATGTTCCTCCGAGTTTCCTCCCACTTTTCAAAAATATTCTGCCAGGTGGATTGGCCATGATAAATTGCCCCGAGGTGTGAACAAGCGTCTCGAAGCGATGGCAAACACTGGGGGAGAAACCCTGATGTAGAAATGCCAGCACTGTCAACAAAGTCTTCTGTTTGTACCTGCTCATATTTCTCAAATAGCCTCATTTAAAACACTTTTACCCTTACCTGCCAGTTACTAAGCATGAATTAATTAACACTGTGAATGAATCACACAGCAACTCACATTCACTCTTTTTTTCCCCACAACCTTCATATCTGACCACTTGCTCACACTCACAACCTTCATATCTGACCGCTCGTTCACGCCCACAACCTTCATATCTGACCGCTCGCACACACCCACAACCTTCATATCTGACCGCTCTCTCACACTCACAACCTTCATATCTGACCACTCGCTCACACTCACAACCTTCATATCTGACCGCTCGCTCACGCCCACAACCTTCATATCTGACCGCTCGCACACACCCACAACCTTCATATCTGACCGCTAGCTCACACCCACAACCTTCATATCTGACCGCTCGCTCACACCCACAACCTTCATATCTGACCGCTCGCTCACACCCACAACCTTCATATCTGACCGCTCGCTCACACCCACAACCTTCATATCTGACCGCTCGCTCACACCCACAACCTTCATATCTGACCGCTCGCTCACACCCACAACCTTCATATCTGACCGCTCGCTCACACCCACAACCTTCATATCTGACCGCTCGCTCACACCCACAACCTTCATATCTGACCGCTCGCTCACACCCACAACCTTCATATCTGACCGCTCGCTCACACCCACAACCTTCATATCTGACCGCTCGCTCACGCCCACAACCTTCATATCTGACCACTCGCTCACACCCACAACCTTCATATCTGACCGCTCGCTCACACTCACAACCTTCATATCTGACCGCTCGCTCACACCCACAACCTTCATATCTGACCGCTCGCTCACACCCACAACCTTCATATCTGACCGCTCGCTCACACCCACAACCTTCATATCTGACCGCTCGCTCACACCCACAACCTTCATATCTGACCGCTCACTCACACCCACAACCTTCATATCTGACCGCTCGTTCACACCCACAACCTTCATATCTGACCGCTCGCTCACACCCACAACCTTCATATCTGACCGCTCGTTCACACCCACAACCTTCATATCTGACCGCTCGCTCACACCCACAACCTTCATATCTGACCACTCGCTCACACCCACAACCTTCATATCTGACCACTCGCTCACACTCACAACCTTCATATCTGACCGCTCGCTCACACTCACAACCTTCATATCTGACCGCTCGCTCACACCCACAACCTTCATATCTGACCGCTCGCTCACACTCACAACCTTCATATCTGACCGCTCGCTCACACCCACAACCTTCATATCTGACCGCTCGCGTACACCCACAACCTTCATATCTGACCGCTCGCTCACACTCACAACCTTCATATCTGACCGCTCGCACACTCCCACAACCTTCAGATCTGACCGCTCTCGTACACCCACAACCTTCATATCTGACCGCTCGCTCACACTCACAACCTTCATATCTGACCGCTCGCTCACACTCACAACCTTCATATCTGACCGCTCGCACACTCCCACAACCTTCATATCTGACCGCTCGCGTACACCCACAACCTTCATATCTGACCGCTCGCTCACACTCACAACCTTCATATCTGACCGCTCGCTCACACCCACAACCTTCATATCTGACCGCTCGCTCACACCCACAACCTTCATATCTGACCGCTCGCTCACACTCACAACCTTCATATCTGACCGCTCGCTCACACCCACAACCTTCATATCTGACCGCTCGCTCACACCCACAACCTTCATATCTGACCGCTCGCTCACTCCCACAACCTTCATATCTGACCGCTCTCGTACACCCACAACCTTCATATCTGACCACTCGCTCACACCCACAACCTTCATATCTGACCACTCGCGTACACCCACAACCTTCATATCTGACCGCTCGCTCACACCCACAACCTTCATATCTGACCACTCGCTCACACCCACAACCTTCATATCTGACCACTCGCGTACACTCACAACCTTCATATCTGACCGCTCCCTCACACTCACAACCTTCATATCTGACCGCTCGCTCACACCCACAACCTTCATATCTGACCGCTCCCTCACACCCACAACCTTCATATCTGACCGCTCGCTCACACCCACAACCTTCATATCTGACCGCTCGCTCACACCCACAACCTTCATATCTGACCGCTCGCTCACACCCACAACCTTCATATCTGACCGCTCGCTCACGCCCACAACCTTCATATCTGACCGCTCTCTCACGCCCACAACCTTCATATCTGACCGCTCGCTCACACCCACAACCTTCATATCTGACCGCTCGCTCACACCCACAACCTTCATATCTGACCGCTCGCTCACACCCACAACCTTCATATCTGACCACTCGCTCACACCCACAACCTTCATATCTGACCGCTCGCTCACACCCACAACCTTCATATCTGACCGCTCGCTCACACCCACAACCTTCATATCTGACCGCTCGCTCACACCCACAACCTTCATATCTGACCGCTCGCGTACACCCACAACCTTCATATCTGACCGCTCGCTCACACCCACAACCTTCATATCTGACCGCTCCCTCACACTCACAACCTTCATATCTGACCGCTCCCTCACACCCACAACCTTCATATCTGACCGCTCGCTCACACCCACAACCTTCATATCTGACCGCTCGCTCACACCCACAACCTTCATATCTGACCACTCGCGTACACCCACAACCTTCATATCTGACCGCTCGCTCACACCCACAACCTTCATATCTGACCGCTCGCTCACACTCACAACCTTCATATCTGACCGCTCGCTCACACCCACAACCTTCATATCTGACCGCTCGCTCACACCCACAACCTTCATATCTGACCACTCGCTCACACCCACAACCTTCATATCTGACCGCTCGCTCACACCCACAACCTTCATATCTGACCACTTGCTCACACCCACAACCTTCATATCTGACCGCTCGCTCACACCCACAACCTTCATATCTGACCGCTCGCTCACACCCACAACCTTCATATCTGACCACTCGCTCACACCCACAACCTTCAAACTGCGTCTGACTGCTCACTCACACCCACGATATTCATATCTGACCGCTCACGTGCATGAAAGTAAAACCATCTGGATGCCCTTTACGGGCATGCTTTCTAAAAAACAAACAAAAAAACCCCTAAGTACTCTGCCTCTTTCTTATTTCTGTATTTGTATCTGTTTAGAGCACATTATCTGATCATTCCGAATAACATATTTGTATTTCGTTAGATCCCTAGTCTGGTGATTACATTAGCTGTAAGATGTGTTGGACAATATGGAAATGGCAGTCACTTCTTAAATATTTAATGGGACATTTGAAATATCGTTATACTTTGTGACATCATACTTTTGGCACAGTTTTAAAAGCTATCCATCAGCATCACTACTATACTGTAGTCCTAATAATACTAATAATCACAGCCGTTCCACAGAATTAAATGTAGCTATACACAGATCTGAAGTATGATGATGAAAAAATAAGATCTAAAGTATGTCGTTCATTAATAAATTTGAACACAACTTTGGAGCGTTGAAATATCTCTGGTTCACGTCACGCTGCATCACACCACTCGACTGTTGATTCCTATAACAGCACACGCCATCATATTTGACTCCTTACTTGCATTAATATAATGCACCGAATAATCACATCAATAATTCTGCATCTCCAGAGAACACTCTCTCAGAGATCTCTGACATCTCCTACTACAGAGAGACCTCTAACTTAGACATATGACTGAAGCTCAGAGATTGGTTACTTTAATCATTGGAGAAATTGCACAGAGATGCCTGGCTCTTATTGAACACATCTGTTTAGTTTCACCTTGCTCATTCTTTCAGCTTACTGAGCTTTTCCTTTGCTGCATATTGTTGAGCGTTGCCTGCGTGATTATTTACTCAAAAAGAAACCGCTCTGTCTTTTAACTTTCACAGTTCTTCAGATAAAACTGTAATATTTATAAAGCAAGCGTGTAGAAGGTGTGCTGCAATGATGTGAAGTGCAGATTTTTGCTTTGATGAGATTTTTCAAATCCATAAAAGCATTGTAAGACTGATGTAAGATCTCTTCAGAGTTCTCTCCATTCTCGTTTCACTGATCTATAGAGAATTCTCAAGCCTTATTAGCTTTTCTTTCGCCGAGTTCTCCACAATCGGTTAGCTCTCAGAGCTTTAAGAATATCGTTAGAAATCAAATTGCTTGCTGTGACATCCTGCCGATTTTATGAGCCGTGTGTTATGATGTGTGTGTGTGTGTGTGTGTGTGTGTGTGTGTGTGTGTGTGTGTGTGTGTGTGTGTGTGTATTTCCAGTGAAAGCTTCATATTTTTCAAGACGTGTTTCTTCCAGGAATGCTTGTCCCATAAACACTCCATTGCCGTGGACAATCTGTATCCTTGTCTTGGATAACCGACGGACATCTTTCTTTTTAGACATAATTATCATGACTCAGGCCTTTAAAAGAAACCCGATCATCTCGTTCTTATTCTTACTAATAATGAATGACACATCTTTTATTCATGCCTAATAAAGGCATCCAAAACTGCGTAGAAATGAGGACATCTTAAAGCACAGAGGTTCCAATAAATAATGTTAGAACTAATTCCAAGTAGTTTTAAGATGTACTCATTCAGGGACGGATCCAAACTGATGCACGTGCATCGGTCATAAATATATGTGCACCACTTGGCATCAGTCACGGGGTGTTTGTTTACTTTACCGCTAGCTGGCTACATGAGCTATAGCCACGCTCAACCAGCACACCATTAGTTCAGGATCCGACTGCTTGTGGTAAGCGATGATGCTTACCTGACCTAATTACAGTACCTGTATTCTCACGATGCTTTGACAAAGAAACAGAAAACAGAAATGTTTTACAATTCATATGAACTTGTTACCTTGTTATTAAATGTGATTTGTGTGTGCAGTACAAAAACAGGGGGGCGCGGTGGTGTAGTGGTTAGCGCTGTCGCCTCACAGCAAGAAGGTCCGGGTTCAAGCCCCGTGGCCGGCGAGGGCCTTTCTGTGCGGAGTTTGCATGTTCTCCCCGTGTCCGCGTGGGTTTCCTCCGGGTGCTCCGGTTTCCCCCACAGTCCAAAGACATGCAGGTTAGGTTAACTGGTGACTCTAAATTGACCGTAGGTGTGAATGTGAGTGTGAATGGTTGTCTGTGTCTATGTGTCGGCCCTGTGATGACCTGGCGACTTGTCCAGGGTGTACCCCGCCTTTCGCCCGTAGTCAGCTGGGATAGGCTCCAGCTTGCCTGCGACCCTGTAGAACAGGATAAAGCGGCTAGAGATGATGAGATGAGATACAAAAACATTGCTCAGACAGTATAATATTAATAAATGAAGCATCGCTGTACATGGTCTGTTGACTTGATAATGTATATTAGCATATCTTAAAAAACAAAAATCCATAGCGATCTGGTAAAATTAGTGAAAATATTTCTGCAAACGTGCATATGTCAGATTCTTGGGCTGGATCCGTCCCTGACTCGTTTCTACCCAGCTCTGGATGGCTTTAACAGCCATGAATTAAAGGTGTGTCGGCAATTATGATCAGGAATAAGAACTATATGATCAGTTTCCTTTTAAAGGTCAGAATTATGGTAATTATGGACCGAAAGATGTCTGAAACGACTGTCCACCAGTTAGCCAAGATGGAGATGCCGTTTGACTCATGCTAATGGAGCAGACCAGAATATCTCCGTCTGTGGTTTTTATGTAGATCAATGGGCCTTGTTGCCATGGCAACAGTGACAGATGGCGCATAGCTACGCTGCAGTAAAGCCAAGAGGAGAGAAAGTCTGGAGTCTCTGAAGAGAGAACGTGGTAGGTGGTGTAACGCTGGTTCTTCTAGTCGCTCCTTCTATCTGACACCCGCTCACTGTCTCTGTGTCAGCAGGAGCCTTTTGCTAAGCCGTCATAATGACTTTGCTGCTTATTTAACATCTCTGTGATGAATGATGCAGATTAGACCTCTAGACTATACCTAGGTATGTGAATATCATATTTTATTCCCTTACAAATTAGGACAGAATTAACAGCAAGCCTTATTGGAGGTGTAAACATAAAAAGGAATAGTTATGCCGACATGGCTTTAAGTCCATACTGATAATCGGCATGCGGTGGGTGATGAAAATGATAAGACTCCTGCTACTCGTCCTCTATTAGGCTTTATTATGCTGGAGCCCTTTAAATTACAAACTCAGAAACTAGATTTAATTGGTCCAGTGACCTTCTAGGAAAATGTGCGGAACTGGCATTTTAGATGGTACAGATCCAGGGGCTTCTTATGTAGGAGCTCTATGCCACTATGTTATCTTCCAGGAAAGGGGAATTTATGCAATTTGATTTTCTTCTATTTAAAAAAAGGCAATTACAGAGACTTAACAATGCAACATTTATGAGCGCTTCCTTCTGGTGAATGCAGTCAATCTGACAGTGAAATAGGAGCAAATTATGGAGCTCTTTGTGGCTGGGTGCATCGAGACTATAGCCTGCCTAACACCACAATGTCTAGTGAGAATTTGAATAGATCGCACTACATCCATTCCATGCTCAATTTGTAAGGCATAAAATTCTAACATTTCCAGAGTAAGTGTAAAATTCAACACATAAAATAAAGCAATAAGCTACAAAAGTGTGTGTGTGTGTGTGTTACAGTGATTTTATTTTCCTGGAGGGAAAAAAAAAGAGCTTTCCGAACATGAGAGTCTACAGAACAGAGAACTTTGCACTTGGCAGTTTCTCAGCAGGGATGCGTTCCTGCCTCACAGCTCCAGGTTCGATCCTGAGCTTGGGGTACTGTTTGTGTTGAGATTCTGTGCATGTCCTCCCTGTGTCTGCGTGGGGTTTCCTGTGGTTCTTCAGTTTCCACCCACCTTCCAAAAGCATGCCAGTAGGTGGATTGGCTCAGATAAACTGGCCCTAGGTGTGACCGAGTATGTGACTGTGTGTATGCACTGTGGTATACTGCGATCTACTGGTGTCCCATCCAGAGTGCGTTCCTGCCTCATGCCTGATGTTAATGAGATAGGATCTGGATCCATGGCAAAAGTTACTGAAGATAAATTAATGACTGTCAGTCTGAAGTAAGGGCACAGTATAATGCCATTACCTCCATCTGTATCAGTTGCATTTTGTTTGATCTTTTTTTTTTGTCTTATTTGTATTTTTGTCATTTTTTGGCTTGTCTCATGGAAGTTCTACAACATAGAACAGATAAAAGTATGACTTAATAATGAATCAAAAATGTATTTGTTGGCAAATTTCTGTGGTATACACTAATTGGTCACTTTGATAGGAACTTGTTCTTGATTCTAAGATTCCTGTTCTTGGCTGGCAGGAGTGGAACCCAGTGCTTCTGCTCTTGCATGCTGAGATGCTTTTCTGCTCACCACGGTTGTCAAGAGTTGCTATGGGTTGCTATGCAGCTTGAACCAATCTGACCATTTTCCTCTGACCTCTCTTATCAACGAGGCGTTTGTTTCCACCCACAGAACTGTCGCTCACTCAATGTTTTTTGTTTTTCGCACCATTCTGTGTAAACTCTAGAGACTGTTGTGTATGAAAACCCCAGGAGATCGGCAGTTTCTGAAACACTTAAACCAGTCCATCTGGCTCAAACCAACACCCACAGTGCCACAGTGAAAGTCACACTTTGAGATCACGATTTTTCCCATTCTGATGTTTGAAGTGAACGTTAGCTGAAGCTCTTGATTTGTATCTGCATGATTTTATGCATTGTGCTGCTGTCAAGGGATCGGCTGATTAGAGAACTGCATCAAACAGCAGGTGGATGGGTGTACCTAATAAAGTGGCCAGTGAGTGTATTAGGAATAAGACATTATCCTGTTGGTGATTATTTTCATAAGCGTATACCCCATCATGTTATATTCCTTACATTATTTCATGGTGAGAGAGTCTAAAATACAAACCTGAGCCATAATAAATGGGCAGACTGTGGAATATAGGACTGCATACTCCATCATCCAATTCAATTTGGTACAGTAACATGGTAAAAAAAAAATCTCTAACTGAATTGGTAGAAAATCCTATGTTACAAAACAAAAAGGGTTCTATGACTCTTGAAGACCTTCCTAAAACCCTTGAGATGTTATCCAAAAAAAAAAGAGGTGCATTCACTTTATAAAGGAGATAAATACAATATGGCAGTGTTCCCCTTGTTAAGCGTGGTTTGAAAATTGTTCCCAGTAATGCTTTAAATGATTTATTAAATTGTGCCACAACACACTGATGGCCTTTTACAGTCCTAGTACACACCTCTAACAACACTCCTATTATGTTAGAGGAAAAGATGCTGACTTATGTTAAATCACAGAGCTGCTGAATTCTCGAATCTGACTGGTCAGAAGGTGTTTATTAATTTTCTATAACAGCAGCTCTGGCTGGCATGGTGGTGTAGTGGTTAGCGCTGTCGCCTCACAGCAAGAAGGTCCGGGTTCGAGCCCCATGGCCAATGAGGGCCTTTCTGTGTGGAGTTTGCATGTTCTCCCCGTGTCCGCGTGGGTTTCCTCCATGTCTTTGGACTGTGGGGGAAACCGGAGCACCTGGAGGAAACCCACACGGACACAGGGAGAACATGCAAACTCCACACAGAAAGGCCCCCGCCGGCCATGGGGCTCGAACCCGGACCTTCTTGCTGTGAGGCGACAGTGCTAACCACCGTGCCACCCCAGATTTATATCCCTCATCAAAAAATTCCAAACTAAAAGTGTTAAGATTGAATCTCAGTATAAACTCACTGGAGGCAGCCATGTTTGTTGTTTACGTTGGAGTGATCTTCGACCTGCGCATGTGCAATGTACCATGCTATCGACTGCCTCGCTAGGCATGATCATGATACATAGAGCTACATGCACAGAAATGCTTGCTGAGTCACACCTGTGACTCGAATCGGCCGTATAGCTTGAAATTGTGACATCACTTCATGGTATGTCCAGGATATACCATGACTAACTCACACCATATCCATTTTTTAAAAATATATTTTGGACGTCACAAGATACATTGCTTAATCAATGATGGAACTATTTTATGTCATGTGAGCCATCCTTGGCCAATTCCGGCACAGGGATTTTTAAATGAGGGATATAAAAGAAATTATTCTATCCACATTCACGGGATATGAGCAATTGCACGCTCTGATTGACTACCCTACTACTAGGATATCAGCTTATATACCGTGAGTAGAGAAAAACAAAATGGTGAAGCGTGTTGCTGAACCAACCGAGGATGAAATAAAAACTTTACTCGAAAACAAAACCCAAAAAAAAGACAAAAAAAGCAACAAAATATTGAATGAAAGTATGTGATGGTAAGAAGATATCTTTTTTCTTTTTCAAGAATTATTCATTCATTCATTATCTCTAGCCGCTTTATCCTGTTCTACAGGGTCGCAGGCAAGCTGGAGCCTATCCCAGCTGACTACGGGCGAAAGGCGGGGTACACCCTGGACAAGTTGCCAGGTCATCACAGGGCTGACACATAGACACAGACAACCATTCACACTCACATTCACACCTACGGTCAATTTAGAGTCACCAGTTAACCTAACCTGCATGTCTTTGGACTGTGGGGGAAACCGGAGCACCCAGAGGAAACCCACGTGGACACGGGGAGAACATGCAAACTCCACACAGAAAGGCCCTCACCGGCCACGGGGCTCGAACCCGGACCTTCTTGCTGTGAGGCGACAGCGCTAACCACTACACCACCGTGCCGCCCTCAAGAATTATTATTATAGCATTTTTCACAAATCGCTACTGTTATTTCACCGGTTTGTTTACATTCTAAGCAGAAATTATTTTGTCGGACGTTTTGTATAAAGTTTTTATTTATCGAATTTGCAAAAATAAAAATGCTCTGTTTCTCAAAATCCAGTGAACGTGGATAGAATAAAACAGTTATTCCACTCAAACTCATTGTACATGGTTTATAGCCAACTCGGTACTACGCGCCTCATCAGCTATCACCTCATGTACAGCTCGATTTCATGGAATAACTTAAATATTTGACTTCAGGGTGATATTTTCAGGGAAGAAAATACCTTCACTTTGTATTTGGCTCCAATTATACCACCAGATTGTTGATTATTTTCCTATTCCAGCATACCCCCAAGTGTTTTGTTCCTTATATCACAGCTTCCCGATCCTGGTCCCTTGTCCTGCACAATTTTAGTATAATTTTCCAGTTCTGTCACAACCACTTTCTACTCAGGAGGAACTGTTAATTAGCTGATTAGTTGAATCAGGTGTGTTGGGAGAAGAGAAAACACTAACGTATGCAGGACATGGGATACTCCAGGACCAGCGTAGGGAACCTGGGCCAGCTTGCCAGCCAAATGAACAAATCTTACAGTACTCATTAGTGGTACTAGACACCATTTTCTAAAGCTGTGTAATTTTATACAAGGTTGACCTTATGTGTTATCTGTTGCTTCTTCACAGCTGCACTAATCAGAGTGGATATTTCATTTGGCATGCACACTTGCTTTTCAAGAGGCCAGCACTGTTATCTGAAAGCAGTGGCTCACATCTGATCATTAAACAATAGGCAAAGAGCAGGGAGACTGTGGCTGTTATAAACACCTCAGAGACTGAAGCATTTCTTTGCCAGAGAGAATTGCCGTAGCGCACAGACAAATGATGAACAAGTCTCCCTCGGATAGTCTTGATAAGACAAGAGATGTAATGAGGCAATAAATATGAGAAAAAAAACCACAAGTTACATTTGTTTCCTCCTGTAATAGACTTAGAAAAGTAAGTCACAGTGTGTGTGTGTATATATATATATATATATATATATATATATATATATATATATATATATATGTGTATGTGTGTGTGTGTATATATATATATAGTACTGCAGACCTGCCACCCTTTGCACATTTTGTGTAGGAGGTCTGCATTTTGAGATCGGAATATGTCGATACTTGCCAAAATAGTAATCTTGTTTTTTCCCCCAATAAAAATGGCAAGTGAGCAAATTGATTTATGAATCTGGAATGATTGACAGCTTTGTCACATGTTTTGAAGTCTCTAATATTAACTAACCCCACTGTTTGTTGGAGTTGGTGTTGGATTATTTATTTATTTATTTATTTATTAGCTCACCCGACCGATAGGCGATGAGCTTATGCCATCAGGTGTTGTCTGTCGTCCATCCGTCCGTCCGTCTGTCGTCCATCCGATGTCGTCCACATGAAAACCGCTTCTTCTCTCTCAATTCTTCAACGATTTTTATTCTTTTTTCAGGAAGGTAGGTCTGCCTGGGGTGCATATAGCTTTAACCCAAATTTGCATAATTGCAATTAATAATGAAGATATGGAGTAATTAAACCCTAACAAGCAGTTTCCACACAAATTGCTTCTTCTCCCTCAATTCTTCACCGATTTTGATTCTTTCTGGCATGAAGGTAGGGGTACCTAGGGTGCATATACCCAGATTTGCTTAATTACAATTATTAATGAAGATCTTGACTAATTCAGCCTTAATGAGCAGTTCAACAAAAATCGCTTCTTCTTGGTCAATGCCTCGCCGTTTTGGATTCTTTCTGGCAAATAGTTAAGTATCCCTAGGGTGTATATAGCTTCTATATATAGCTTGTATACAGTGTATATAGCTTGCAACATTTATTGCACAAGGTGGCCCACTTTAGATCGTTTCTTCTGGACTAGACGGAGCCGGAGTGAACGACGCCATCATTGACAGTCTCGTTTATTATTTTTTTACAGTTTTTCTGCCCCGCCCCCCTGTCTATTGGTTAAATTATACCAGATCCAGACATCAGCTGCACCAGTTGTCTTATTATGTCTGATTCTATAATATCCATTGTGAATGAAGTATTGTTACTAATCAGATCAGAAAGTATTAACACATTCACAAACTTGGTTCTTTACTAACAGCCTCAGTCTGAAAACAGAACAGATGTATAACATAACATCTCTGTGAAATATAGTGTTGAAAAAAGGCCTACACACAACAGCATCCATCTGGGAGAATACAGAATCTCCAAATTAGCTGGATTGTAGGATTATGTATTTCCGACATATTTCTTGGAATGATCCTCTATATGCACGCACCTATTATGCAAATAATGTTGAAGGAATAAGGATGCTTTGTTTTGACACACTACATATTAGTGTTGTACCTTGAAAGAAAATTCCCACCATTTGCATCCTATCCTAATGCTACAGATAAATAAGCTCTCAGACTTCAATAGTACAGTAAATAATATTCTAGACATCCACGAGTCAATGAGGAGTTATTAAAAATACAAATACACCTTGGATGGCAATAAAAAAATTAAGGCTGAAATGAGAGAAACACATCAATTTCATATTCATGGGCAAACATGTAAGGAGCGAGGTGCAACAAAGGATTAAGAACGCCAACAGCAAACAACATTTTATTACACACATCAAACTGGTAAAGAGAAATATAAAGTGGTGGATTTGAGCGGCTGTAAGTGAGAGTTCTTCATTGGGTATTTATCCTCTCTGTGTTAACATGGCGTAGTGATTTTTATGCCAGGCTTGTAGTACTCGAGTCCAGGACTCAGACTTGAGTCCGACCTGTGCCCTAATTTTAAGGACTCATGACCTGACTTGGACTTGAGCACTGATGACTTGGACTTGGACTTGGATTCGTGCATTAACTGCATTCAGACTCGTAAATTGGAGACGAGGACTTGGATTTTTTTCTTTATTTTTTGTAACATGCCATAATAATTTGACATAAGATATTTATATCTACATTAATTTTATGCTAATTTTGTGCAAGAGAATGCACATTCACATGTTCATACGTCATGTTCAGGAACAAACTAATGTTAACGGCGCTAAAATGCCTGGAGAGAAGCCCCTAGGATTGTCCGCTTTGCTTATACAGACTTCACGTGCAGTGGGAAAAAATGCACTGCTCTGTGTTCCATATGTAGAAGAACTATCAAAGAGACGACGGGGACAACCTTGAACTTAAATCATCATTTGGCAAGACTCCACCCAGAGAAGGAAGTGACACACTGTGTTCATTGCTCTGTTGATAGCGGGGCTTGCTGAGCGATGAACTAGCTAGTGTTAAAGTGCATATCACGGGTAAATTCAGGAGCAAGATCAATGTAATTCTCCTATTTTATATTAAATTTTGGTCATATATCTGTCACATTTTGCATTTTGTGCAATTTTTTTACCTTGCGCAATACCAGAAAAATTCAGTTGAAATCAAGCCATTTGAGGCGAATTGGTCCTCCTCTGAAAAAACTTGGCATTTGGATTTCCTGGCAAACGCTGATTTTCGTGACGTCCTCTGCGGGACGCCTCCCTCTGAATCCTACGTCAGCGCTGGTTTGTTTATGAGAAAACGACCTGGTGGTTTTCTGAAAATTTCTTCAACGTTATCACGTAATTATTAAAATGGTTAACAGATGTATCGTAGGAGGGTGTAGCAACACCAATCTTGATGGGATTAGTACTCATCGTTTTCCGAAAGACCGGACAATGAGAGAGAAATGGGAGCGCTTGGTCTACACAGGCTGTGCACTGAAACCGTGCAAAGCTTGCACAACCTGCTGGCACTTCCACAGGTGACGTCACGAATCTGGCTCCAGACTCCCTTGGGATTTTTCCAGACACGTTTTGTTATTTTATTTTTTTCTGCTGTAGACAGATGGCCTTGTGCAAAATTACCCTTCTGGATGAGTGTGTAAAAGGACATACTTTCATATAAAAAAAAAACACGAAATTGGTCCAGAATATGCACTTTAACCCTCTCTCATGTTATTTGCCCTGTTGATAGTGGGCGGGGTTTGCTGAGCGATGAACAAGCTTTTTATCTGTAGCCTATTAACTAAAATGGGGCAGTCAAGCAATAACTTTAGTCCAACACAGTAGCAGAGACGCTTTCATGTAAAGGCAGCAACAGCCACCGTCAAATGGTGCAGTTGGAGTCTTGTTCTCGGACTCGACTCGAAACTTTCTTTAATGACTCGGACTTGACTCTGACTTGAACACTGGGGACTCGAGACTGGACTCGGACTTGAGGTTTAGTGACTTGACTACAATGCTGCATTGTGCTATAAAGGAACTGATAACTCTGCTCAGACAAACAAAGAGGAAGAATGATGATTTTCCATTGTGGCTTTTGTATGATCATGCAATAGATCTGGTTCCTCTCATTATCCACCTTTTAAACCAGTATTCATACAACAAGATACCAATTATATGGACAAGTCCAAATGTTGCTTCCATTCCTATGAAAGAAGGACCAAATCAGCCAATTGCATGACCAGTGTTTACTAAAAATGTACAGAAATCTTATCCTGCATTAAAAGAGAAAGCAATGTTATCTGGCAAAGCATAAGAGTTAATCATGCTGATCTGGTACATCATTTGTTGAGGAGGTTCAGAAACCTTGTAATATAGCCTGAATACCCTGAGCTGTCTCCAGACTGTGGTCATAAATCATGCACAGTGAGCAGACATAAATAAGCTCTGGGGTGCTTCAAGGTGAGATTATATGGCATATCAACATATCAAAATGCCTTCCTGTCCAGATTTTAATTGTTGATCAAGCCATGCAGCAAGAAGCACAGCGTTTGAAAAGACGACGGTTCATGATTAGAAATGGTTGGGATTACTCATATAAGCTCACCCCTGCTGTCACTCAGCTGGAAGGATGATGCTAGGAGGGGTGAATTAATATGAATAATGAGGTGCCAGTAATTTTTGAATGACCTTTACCTGGAATGACCCTTTGGCTGAAAAGAAAAGCATGGGAACTAGCAGTTTACATATACCATTATGTAGCTACAGTGGGGTCCAAAAACCTGAGAGCACAAGTAAAAATGCTTCTATTGTGCATTCTTTTCTAATTTAATACAACAATTATTACTGCACATTATATTACAACCCCGATTCCAAAAAAGTTGGGACAAAGTACAAATTGTAAATAAAAACGGAATGCAATGATGTGGAAGTTTCAAAATTCCATATTTTATTCAGGATAGAACATAGATGACGTATCAAATTTTTAAACTGAGAAAATGTATCATTTAAAGAGAAAAATTAGGTGATTTTAAATTTCATGACAACAACACATCTCAAAAAAGTTGGGACAAGGCCATGTTTACCACTGTGAGACATCCCCCTTTCTCTTTACAACAGTCTGTAAACGTCTGGGGACTGAGGAGACAAGTTGCTCAAGTTTAGGGATAGGAATGTTAACCCATTCTTGTCTAATGTAGGATTCTAGTTGCTCAACTGTCTTAGGTCTTTTTTGTCGTATCTTCCGTTTTATGATGCGCCAAATGTTTTCTATGGGTGAAAGAGCTGGACTGCAGGCTGGCCAGTTCAGTACCCGGACCCTTCTTCTACGCAGCCATGATGCTGTAATTGATGCAGTATGTGGTTTGGCATTGTCATGTTGGAAAATGCAAGGTCTTCCCTGAAAAAGATGTCGTCTGGATGGGAGCATATGTTGCTCTAGAACCTGGGTATACCTTTCAGCATTGATGGTGTCTTTCCAGATGTGTAAGCTGCCCATGCCACACGCACTAATGCAACCCCATACCATCAGAGATGCAGGCTTCTGAACTGAGCGCTGATAACAACTTGGGTCACCTTTCTCCTCTTTAGTCCGAATGACATGGTGTCCCTGATTTTCATAAAGAACTTCACATTTTGATTCGTCTGACCACAGAACAGTTTTCCACTTTGCCACAGTCCATTTTAAATGAGCCTTGGCCCAGAGAAGACGTCTGCGCTTCTGGATCATGTTTAGATACAGCTTCTTCTTTGAACTATAGAGTTTTAGCTGGCAGCGGCGGATGACATGGTGAATTGTGTTCACAGATAATGTTCTCTGGAAATATTCCTGAGCCCATTTTGTGATTTCCAATACAGAAGCATGCCTGTATGTGATGCAGTGCCGTCTAAGGGCCCGAAGATCACGGGCACCCAGTATGGTTTTCCGGCCTTGACCCTTACGCACAGAGATTCTTCCAGATTCTCTGAATCTTTTGATGATATTATGCACTGTAGATGATGATATGTTCAAACTCTTTGCAATTTTACACTGTCGAACTCCTTTCTGACATTGCTCCACTATTTGTCGGCGCAGAATTAGGGGGATTGGTGATCCTCTTCCCATCTTTACTTCTGAGAGCCGCTGCCACTCCAAGATGCTCTTTTTATACCCAGTCATGTTAATGACCTATTGCCAATTGACCTAATGAGTTGCAATTTGGTCCTCCAGCTGTTCCTTTTTTGTACCTTTAACTTTTCCAGTCTCTTATTGCCCCTGTCCCAACTTTTTTTTTAGATGTGATGCTGTCATGAAATTTCAAATGAGCCAATATGAAATTTCAAAATGTCTCACTTTTGACATTTGATATGTTGTCTATGTTCTATTGTGAATACAATATCAGTTTTTGAGATTTGTAAATTACTGCATTAAATTTTTATTTACAATTTGTACTTTGTCCCAACTTTTTTGGAATCGGGGTTGTATTAACATCCATCCATCCACCCATTATCTGTAGCCGCTTATCCTGTTCTACAGGGTCGCAGGCAAGCTGGAGTCTAGCCCAGCTGACGATGGGCGAGAGGCAGGGTACACCCTGGACAAGTTGCCAGGTCATCACAGGGATGATACATGGACAAACAACCATTCACACTCACATTCACGCCTACAGTCAATTTAGAGCCACAATTAGCCTAACCTGCATGTCTTTGGACTGTGGGGGAAACCGGAGCACCCGGAGGAAACCCACGCAGACACAGGGAGAACATGCAAACTCCACACAGAAAGGCCCTCGCCGGCCGCTGGGCTCGAACCCGGACCTTCTTGCTGTGAAGCAACAGTGCTAACCACTACACCACCATGCTGCCTATATTATTAACAAGAAGTGAAAAATAGGATCATTGAAATATTTACATGAGTTTCCTAGTATTTGGTTCGTTCCTTTTTTGCTTTAATGTCAGTATGCATTCAAGCTGGCGCGGACTCTACAGGTTTGTGCAAAACACTACTTAAATATTGAACATCTCTTCAATAGGCATGAGGAAAACATTTTGTGCAAAGCAGTTAACATGGTCAATATTACACATTCGCTGAGGCTACAGTCACACTACAGCTTGCGATGGGTTTATGAATTCTTCTTCTTTTCTCTATAGCCAGCAAGGGCACCACTGATGACCTTTTAACAGTCCATCATTGGTGTGTCTAGGGCATTTAAACTTGGTGGAGCCCATCCCTTTTCAGGTTTGATCAATGGACAATTTAGAGTAGCCAGCTAGCCTAACTGCATGTCTTTGGACTGTGGGAGGAAACTGGAGCACTCAGAGGAAACCCACACAGACAGAACACAAACTTCACACAGAAAAACCCCTTGTCGGCCATGAGATTCAAACCCAGAACCTTCTTGCTGTGAGGAACAGTGCTAACCACTATACCACCCTGAGTTCACAAATCTTGGTTGTCCATCGGTCCAACGATGACGTTGTCTTCTTATGGTTGACTACTTCTGCTGTGGGCTTGGAGATGGCTCAACAGCCCAATCCTCGAGCGGCAGGTACGGGGACAGTGAGGGCAGGGGAGCTGTCCAGGGTCGTTCGGCTCCGCAATTGAGGCCTTCTTTCTTCTTATTCTCGCATCGGTGATGTCTTCCTGTCTTTTTTCTTCAAAGTTGAGCTGGGCTCGCCGTGTTAGTGTGCGCCAGTTTGATCTGTCTAGCGCTTGTTGTTCTAGCTGTTTTGGGGCGATTCCAGCGTGTACAAGGTTGGCCTTTACACAGTCTTTGTAGTTCACAAATAGTTGGTGACATGGCGAATGTTCTCCAAGCTTTGTGAGTTGTTTTTTAGTGTGTCTCCACCTCGTGAGTGTCAGAAATGCATGCATTGAAATTTGGTGGCAATGTTTTCATCAACAAACTAGCAGTGAATACTCATAGATGGGTTTGGAAATACTTCCCAAAGCTCAGGGAAGCATCGCCACCATATGCCTCATTTTCATCAGTAACCCATTGCACAGCATCACGAGATGTAGTGTAATCGTCACCTTACTTTTAAATAGGAACCTAGAAATAGTACAGAATCTTGAATATTAATTACTCAAGATAGTCAACATTTACTTTCTTTGTTTTAAATATTTGAAAATTCTAAAACTTTCTGTTTTTTTTCCAACTTTAGATGAAAAAAATATATATATTTTCAGTATGGTCTCAGATTTTTGGACCCTCCTGTATATATTCTGGAGCAAATCATTCTGTAGCAAATAATTTTTAAAAATATGTAACTTCAAATTTGACAGGTCTGTGACCAGTCAGACGCAACTTTTTCATGTTATGTCATTTGTACTTATCCTGCATGCTCAGGGTTTAAAAAATAAATCACAACAAAACAGAGCAAATTCTAGACAATTTGGTTGACCATGTTTTCAGTATTTCTTTATTTTTATTCATATTATGCTTGTTAGTTCAGTTACATGTACATCTGCCTGTAAATTAGCTATATTAGCCACCAACAAAATTACAATAATGTTAATGTTTTTAACATGATTACAAGCTCATTAATCAAACAGAAATAATTAAACACAATGGAAACACAACAGTTTCGTTTAGTTTATCGACTCAGGCCAAGTTTACATTAGACCGTATCTGTCTCGTTTTCTTCGCGGATGCACTGTCCGTTTACATTAAAACGCCTGGAAACGCCGGGAAACGGGAATCCGCCAGGGTCCACGTATTCAATCCAGATCGTGTCTGGTCCGGTGCTGTGTAAACATTGAGAATACGCGGATACGCTGTGCTGAGCTCTAGCTGGCGTCGTCATTGGACAACGTCACTGTGACATCCACCTTCCTGATTCGCTGGCGTTGGTCATGTGACGCGACTGCTGAAAAACGGCGCGGACTTCCGCCTTGTATCACCTTTCATTAAAGAGTATAAAAGTATGAAAATACTGCAAATACTGATGCAAATACTGCCCATTGTGTAGTTATGATTGTCTTTAGGCTTGCCATCCTTCCACTTGCAAGTGGTAAGTGACGCGCATGCCCGATATGCACTGAGATCACACACACAGCGGCTCAGTCCCAAATCACTGCTCGTGCACTCCACTCGCGCGCTCTGTGAGCTGCACAGGGCCGGAGTGCGCACCCTCCAGAGGGCACTCGCTGTTCAGGGCGGAGTGATTTGGAGCGCAGGATGCCTGCGGAGCCGAGCGTATCCGTGTATTGGCGTTGCTGTGTGCACGCAAATCGTGTATTGGCGTTGCTGTGTGCACACTAATCGTTTTAAAAACGTTAATCTGATGATCCGCTGATACGGTCTAATGTAAACCCCACCTCAGAGTTTCTCAACAATCTTGCAGCTAATGTTAGAAGTTGAATGATGTACTACTTAGCTGTTAGCTGTTAGGAAGATGGTTAACTTAGTAACTAGGGAAAAGTGGCAACATGGTGCTGCATGTGACCTGGCATAAAAATGATCTCGAGCTAGACATTTTGACACTCTGTACTCTTCTGGGAAGCCATGGCCTAATGGTTAGAAAAACAGCTTTGGGACCAAAAGGTCGCTGGTTTGATTCCTTGGACCAGCAGGAATGACTAAAAGGCCCTTGAGCAAGGCACCTAACCCCCAACTGCTCTGGCAGGAGTGTGGTGTACCTTGTGTCTGATCAGCCAAAGAAAAGCTGATGATGTGATTATCAGTTTGGATGGTGCCTGACAGTAAGTAAGTGTACTCTTTCCTAAATAAAGACAAGGATTTGCATTTTCCTACAAGCCAGGTAGCTTAAAGTGTTTTTAAGTTTTCTTTCACTTTAAAGGTTCTTGTCTTCCAAAATAACTTCTAATCTTTCTGATAAGAAAACACTCTGTTACAGGATTGTACAAATTACCTTTAAGATTTCCCCAAGATAAAACCCTTGAACTTATAACCCTTTTTTCTGAGCATGTGCCAGTAAATAATCAGCTCCCCAGACAAGGCACATGCTCAGTTCTGGCAGTTACGTTATTAAAAAAAAAAAAAAGAAAAGAGAGAGAGAGACAGGAAGCAGCCATTAATCTTCTGAAAGAGACAATGATCCCAAGATATCCGCGACATGATATTCTACTCCGAGTGGACAGGTCTAACCTGGAAGATCTATGAGGTGTAGCCTATCCTCTCTTTGCCCTCTGTGAGAACCAACAGTCTACTCCAGTTGTTTTTGTACACCACTATTACTCTTTATAACAGCTTGTTTAGACAGGCATTTAGGATTTAGGATAAACCCAAGTCTTTTTATCTTTTGATTTTTAACTCCGTTTGAGCTTATAGTATTTTGAAGTTCAGTGTATTTTCAGTTTGTATCTGCAAAACTAAAAAAAAAGAAATAGAAATACATTTTGGGGCGGCACGGTGGTGTAGTGGTTAGCGCTGTCGCCTCACAGCAAGAAGGTCCGGGTTCGAGCCCCGGGGCCGGCGAGGGCCTTTCTGTGTGGAGTTTGCATGTTCTCCCCGTGTCCGCGTGGGTTTCCTCCGGGTGCTCCGGTTTCCCCCACAGTCCAAAGACATGCAGGTTAGGTTAACTGGTGACTCTAAATTGACCGTAGGTGTGAATGTGAGTGTGAATGGTTGTCTGTGTCTATGTGTCAGCCCTGTGATGACCTGGCGACTTGTCCAGGGTGTACCCCGCCTTTCGCCTGTAGTCAGCTGGGATAGGCTCCAGCTTGCCTGCGACCCTGTAGAACAGGATAAAGCGGCTAGAGATAATGAGATGAGATGAGAAATACATTTTAATTTCACAGAGACCTATCATAATGAATGTTTATGCTGAGATCACTAACATTGCAACATCTCTGCTCTAATCCACAGCTTTGTCTGTCAGTTCATTTACCTTGCTGGTAAAAAGAAAACAGAATGAAAAAAAAGGATTTACATCAAGTAAAGTTGAGATTGAAACCCAGTATATACAGCGTTTTTTTTTTTTTTCCTGTTCATCATTTAGCTGACCTGAAGACCATGGGACAAGCGTCTGATCTAGTCGTCCCCTTCCTTT
Source organism: Neoarius graeffei (assembly GCF_027579695.1). Classification (NCBI taxonomy): domain Eukaryota; kingdom Metazoa; phylum Chordata; class Actinopteri; order Siluriformes; family Ariidae; genus Neoarius; species Neoarius graeffei. Next base: position 84,040,688 of record NC_083572.1, on the reverse strand, counting down.
GTAATGTACTTTAACTCTGGAGCTCTCAGTCTGAGAGAGTGGGGCAGGAGACAGGGTTACCATGGTAACAGAGAGCCTTCAGGAAAGATATGGACACAGATATGAATATTGCCTGCTCAAGACATGGATTATTACATGAAATAAGGTGTGTTATACTGTGGATACATTCTTTCATTTCAAACATTCTTATATTTGTCCACAGTGTAGGAAGTTTACTTGTTTTTTGAGAATGAAATTGAGTTCATGACAATCTTGGTGGTCTTCTATATTTCAGGCATTTAGCAGACGCTCTTATCCAGAGCGATGCACAACATACCCAGAGCAGACTGGGGAGCAGTTGGGGGTTAGGTGCCTTGTTCAAGGGCACTTCAGCCATTCTTGTTGGTCCAGGGAATTGAACCAGCAACCTTTTGATCCCAAAGCTGCTTCTCTAACTATTATATATTTAAACAATCCTAATTTAATGTATATGAAGCATTTGTTATACAGATATTTGCAGCAGTTACCTGTGTTGCAAACATGATTAAACATCTTGTAAGTGTAAAACTAAAAGGAAACTTTAAACTAATGTATACTAATTGCACACGGAAAAGGAGAGTTTATGTCTATAACCCCAAACACCTTTTAAAGTGAAAAGTGACAGCTTGACGTTAGTGCTCCCAACAGAGTGACTGTAGCAATGGTAAAAGTAAAAATACTTTCATGGTGTTAAATATTTATCCATTCATACCTTTATCCATTTGTCCCTTAGAGAGATATACAGTACAGTATGAGCAAATGTATAGGCTTTCATGATGTTTCAAGTGGTTCAATATGAGGAAACCTTCACAGAGCTTGAAAAAGATGTGCTGAGTTAATAGTCATGTTGGGATTAATTATATTCAGCTCCCTTGTTAGGAGCCTTTCTAATAATACCTTAAATAGAGCTTCATGAGGAAGGATCAATGAAAAGTGGTTACCGCAGTTATTGAATTGCCTGGTAGGACTTTTCCTTCTCTGCATGAGCTGGAACAGGCATCGAGATGCAACTGCAGAGTAAATATGGACCTTTTTCATTGTCACAGGCACACGAGGTTAACTCAAGCAAATTACCTTGTGTCCGAAATCGCTCACTCGTTCACTACTCCCTACTCCCTATATAGGGAATTACTATATAGAGGACTGTATAGTGAGCTCATTGGTAAAATGAAAAAAACACTTTCGGACACTAGTCCGTCATGCTGGTATTTACGTCATTACTGTCGCACAATTAAAACGTGCCAGATCATTCGCCTGGTGGGTTTTCAAAATAATAAATACATGCATTTATTTTTTTCGCGGTCCAGTTTCCATCAAATCCTGCACTCTGATTGGGCTTGCGAGCGGGTCCGTATCCTACAATACGGACCCCAGTTACGGACCCCGGTTATGGACCTCTGGCGACTCACTCGTTCACAACAATAACAAACATAGTATCATTTTTTGTCAACATTTATCTTTTTTTTAAGATTTATTTATAAGATTATCAAAAATCTTATAAATTTTTGCCAGCATTTCTCAGTTGAATAGCATTAATTTTACAGCATGCATAGAGATAACGACAGTGTTCACAGTGAAAGCGAGTTTTATTACCCTGAGGAAGAAGAAATAAAAGAAAACATTTCAGAAGAAAGCTAAAAACTTCTAACGGTCGCTAACGCCGAGCAAAAACATGGCTGAATCCTGAATGACTCAATTTTGTATAAATAGGGGACTACATAAGTGGCAAAATGTAGTTTTTTTCCTGCCATGGAAGTGCACTTGTATACCGAGGAGGAAGCCATTTGCATTACAGCCGTGAATGAGGATTCAAAATGGCGGCTCGGCTCGGTTTTCCCTTTCAGGCGCTCTCGTTTTCTGTTAGAATTTGGTAAAGAAAAAAAATTTATATATTATTTACCAGCTTAAGGTTGGTGCGTATGGTGAAATACCATGACCTTGGCCTTGAATACTGACCTCGGCCCAGAGGGCCTCGGTCAGTACTTTCAAGACCTTGGTCATGGTGTTTCACGATACGCAACTCCCAGCTGGTAAATAACATATATTTATTTTGTGATAAATCCATATTATACTGAGCACATTTCCCACATTAATCAATACAAAATACCTGCATCTTTCAGTTCTTTTAAATCAAGACTGAATACTTTCTTCTTTGCCACTGCCTTTTATTAAATCAAATTTGAGACTTTTAATTTGATTTCTTTCAGCACGACCACAATGCATGATGGGATATATTGCTTTGGTTAATGACCATCATTGTACACTACTTTTCATGATGCATTGTGGGATACTTTGAGTGCACTATATAGGGTGTAAATAATCCTCACTAAGGTTTCGGAAAGCACTACAAAATGGCGTCCCCACTATATAGTGCCCTATATAGTGAGTAGGGAGCGATTTCGGACACAGGGTTAGAAATTGCAGTAAGAAGAACAGGAAGACAAAACCAGTAATTTATTAATTTATTTATTACAGGTTGTGGAACAGATTTTTATTGCTTTTTGCTCAGAAATACCTAATGTAAGTCAGTAACAGCTAATGTAACCTAGCGAAAAGTCAAAAAATCAAAGTCCCTCTCACACCAGAATCTGGTCTTCCGAGGCAGTCTCCTGTCCCAGTACTAACCAACTCTTTAAGGCGTATGAGTGCAGCGCCGATCTCTGTTTCGACAGCCCTCGGCCTCTTGCCTATACAACTATGGTTACAGTGGGGGGCTGGTCCTCTGGTAACTGCGAGAGTTTGATTTCCCCACTCGCATCTGTATTGCAGTGTGCCTTGCCAGACGGCAGTAGGTACCATTTTTATGATGGTCTTTGGTATGATCCGACCACAAGTAGGACTCACGATCTCCTGGTTGAGAGATGGACACGCTAACCACTAGGCTAACCCGTAGTCTAACCTAGCTAAACGAGAATGTTATTATAACATTCAGCAAAGTACATATTACACAGGTTCTCAGAGGGTTCAGCTGTAACATTCTAAACCACAGGACTGTTGTATTCTCAAATCTGATTGGTCAGAAGGTGTTAATTATTTTTCTGTAACAGCAGCTGTCTGGGGCGGCATGGTGGTGTAGTGGTTAGCGCTGTCGCCTCACAGCAAGAAGGTCCAGGTTCGAGCCCCGGGGCCAGCGAGGGCCTTTCTGTGTGGAGTTTGCATGTTCTCCCCGTGTCCACGTGGGTTTCCTCCGGGTGCTCCGGTTTTCCCCACAGTCCAAAGACATGCAGGTTAGGTTAACTGGTGACTCTAAATTGACCGTAGGTGTGAATGTGAGTGTGAATGGTTGTCTGTGTCTATGTGTCAGCCCTGTGATGACCTGGCGACTTGTCCAGGGTGTACCCCGCCTTTCGCCCGTAGTCAGCTGGGATAGGCTCCAGCTTGCCTGCGACCCTGTAGAACAGGATAAAGTGGCTAGAGATAATGAGATGAGATGAGCAGCTGTCTGCAAGGCAAATCACAGGTTTATATTAAAGGTGACGTATAATATCCCTTTTCCATAAATTGACACAGTTCCCTGATGTCTTAATGAAATGTCTGTGACATGCTTTGGTCAAAATACCACAAGGATAAATAACCACAGAACCTTCTCACCCTGTCTAAACAGCCCTGTTCAAAACAGCCCATTTGAATCCTGATCCTTTAAATATTAATGAGCTACTGCTCACCACACCCCCCCTCTTCCACCAGCCATTCATGTAGCACTTTCCTCATGAATATTCATTCTCAAAGGCAGTTCTCAAGACATGAGTGGAGATATTCAGATAAGGGGGCAGCATAATTCTAATGAGCTCCACTTGTGACATAGAAAATGGGGCCAAATCTGAACGGCTTGTTGAAGCGCGCTGTAACCATTTCCTGAAGTGGGATAATGAGGAACTGGAGACAGGTGCTACAATCCAAGGTGCACTTTTATTTTTAATGCTCACATTTCAGTGACTACTACTTCTACACACACACACACACACACACACACACACACACACGCACGCATACACACAGGTTGCAGGATGCAGCTCTCTCCCTCTCTCTCTCATTACTGGCTATGTGAAAGACACACAGAGACACGCGTTAATAGAAAACCAGTAATTAGACACGTGGAACTTGTCACATGTTACTTGCTGGTTCAACCTGACTCCTCGCTGTTCACAGCTGATGCTCAACCACACCCTCGCTGCCACACACATGCTCTCTGAAATAGGCAGCTCAGGGAAACTGACTGGGTGTTTTATTTCAGAGTTTATGGGTTGGTAGGCTCCAGATAACCACATGTATTTGTATAACCACCTAAAAGTGAGTTTTTCATAATACACTGCAACCCGGGCGGCACGGTGGTGTAGTGGTTAGCGCTGTTGCCTCACAGCAAGAAGGTCCAGGTTCGAGCCCCGTGGCTGGCGAGGGCCTTTCTGTGTGGAGTTTGCATGTTCTCCCCGTGTCCGCGTGGGTTTCCTCTGGGTGCTCCGGTTTCCCCCACAGTCCAAAGACATGCAGGTTAGGTTAACTGGTGACTCTAAATTGACCGTAGGTGTGAATGTGAGTGTGAATGGTTGTCTGTGTCTATGTGTCAGCCCTGTGATGACCTGGCGACTTGTCCAGGGTGTACCCCGCCTTTCGCCCGTAGTCAGCTGGGATAGGCTCCAGCTTGCCTGCGACCCTGTAGAAGGATAAAGCGGCTAGAGATAATGGGATGAGATGAGACACTGCAACCCCGCTACAACCAACTCTTTTAATATGAACTTTCGCCCATAACGAACTAAGTTCATGTCCCCCGCCTTTAGTGACAATGGGTCGGAGTCTTAATAAAAAAAAAAAACATCACTGAGCCATGTGCTCCTCTTCCCAACAGAGACAAAAAAAAAAGTAATCAAGTCCACAGTCAAGTTAACAATACGTTTTAATGCCATAAAACAAAGGCTTAACAAGCCTTGCTGAGATGTTAGTCACTAACAATTATCAAGAACGGTGATCAACGGATCGATAAAAGGACGAAATGACTGCTGACATCATCAGTGATTCACAAAACGTGAATGAACTGAATGGTGAAGATTGAGAAAACATAGTGAGTCAGTGCATGGACATTGACAACAATATACCGGTAACTTCCATCATTTCCATAACAGATGAAGAAATCATCGCCTCCATTCATGATCCTTTAACTCAGTCAATGAACTGCGATAGTGACTCGGAAGGAGAAATTCATGATAAGGAGAATGTGCCTAATATTAAAGCAGTCCAGGATAACAAGTTTCTTTGGCAAGTAAAATTGATGGGAAACTAATATCGTACTTTTACTAGCTGAAAGTTTACAGTAGGCGGCACGGTGGTGTAGTGGTTAGCACTGTCACCTCACAGCAAGAAGGTCCGGGTTTGAGCTCAGCAGCTGGCAAAGGCCTTTCTGTGTGGAGTTTGCATGTTCTCCCCGTGTCCGCGTGGGTTTCCTCCGGGTGCTCCGGTTTCCCCCACAGTCCAAAGACATGCAGGTTAGGTTAATTGGTGGCTCTAAGGCCCTGTCCACACGGCAATGGATTCAGGTGAATCCGATACAATTTTTTATCGTTTCGGCCTGGCGTCCACACGGCACCGGCGTTTTGGGTGCCCCAAAACGCAATCTTTTGAGAACGGGTTCCAGAGTGGAAAGATCTGGCAACATTGCTGTTGCAAAGTCGTCTGGATGAGTAGAACGGATTTGTTTACGATGACGTCACAACCACATGACTGTGAGTGCTTCACGCCGGGTAGAAGTGTAACGAACTCGATGCAAGTTGTCAACAAATCCTATAACTTGGTTCATGAAACGCGCTTACAAAATATTTTCACTGTGAATATTTATTGTGTAATGGTGCAAAGTGAGAGAGAGAGAGAGAGAGAGAGAGAGAGAGAATAGCTCTTAGGGCAGAGTCAATCCCGCCAGCAAAAATAGGGAAAAAAAAGGAGCGATCTCACCTCTTCAGACGTTGGTTTAAGTCCGACAATAAATTCCTCAAAAAGGGCGTAGAAGAACAAATTAATCCATCAACGTGCAGCATTCAATTTATTCCGGACCATTAAAGACGCCGCCTTCCGCGTAGAATCATACGTCATCCTCGCCGCCATATTGGATAGGTCAAAGCAGAGAATAAAGATGCCTCATTCATGTGCTGCGTTTAACTGTACCAACAGGTTTGCCGTCCAAATGAGATCACATGGGATTACCTTTCACAGGTGAGACTGGAAAAATACTTTTCATTGTATTTGGTCATTATAATGTAATTTTACGAACAGATTTTTCTGACTTTGTGGCTAATGTGAAGTCTCGCGCATAATAGTTTATGTGCATGCGTCCTTACTTCTTCTATTGTTCTGGTGTCTCCAAAGGGACCGTCTTACAGTGCCCCTAGAGGTGTGGCATGTGTATTGCATCGTTTTCAGCAAGCGTTGCGTTGCCATATGGACCTGATATTTTACTGATCGTTGCCCATTTGGATGCGATATTTTTTTAAATAACATCTCGTTGCCGTTGTCGTGTGGATGTAGCCTAAGTTGACTGTAGGTGTGAATGGTTGTTTGTCTCTGTGTCAGCCCTGCGATAGCCTGGCGATTTGTCCAGGGTGTACCCTGCCTCTCACCCATAGCCCGCGACCCTGTAGAACAGGATAAACAGCTACAGATAATGGATGGATGGATGGAAGTTTACAGTATTCGCATTATTTTTATGACATTGTGTCACGTGCGTTCACAGCGGCTCGCCTCGAACTGCTACTCACGTGCATGCTGCGCTCAAGCTCATGGGGACTAATTGCCCACACCTGTTGCTGATCAGAGTGCAGTCACAGCGCATGCTTATAAGGACTCTGAAAACACACAGATTTTGCAAAGTATACATGCCGTACCTTGTGTCTCTGTATTGCCCTTCTGGTTTTTAATTTGTTTTGTATGTTTGGATTCTGGGGCGGCACGGTGGTGTAGTGGTTAGCGCTGTCACCTCACAGCAAGAAGGTCCGGGTTCGAGCCCCGTGGCCGGCGAGGGCCTTTCTGTGCGGAGTTTGCATGTTCTCCCCGTGTCCGCGTGGGTTTCCTCCGGGTGCTCCGGTTTCCCCCACAGTCCAAAGACA